>NC_079411.1:25115702-25204112 GCF_029220125.1 Pseudoliparis swirei | reverse complement strand
ATGTGGGTAGGGGTTGAATCTATGATAAATAACACAATGTGACAGCATTGCATGGTGCAAATATTGGGTCAGAGAGAGCGTGCACTGGCAGGATACAGTAGGACAGCTTTGTGCAATCCGACTGGACAGATCTGTTCTGGTAGCGGTGAGGTCATCTCCTTGTCCTGTTGTGCTTTGGTGAGGCTGGAGCCATTCAGCAAGCCGTCCGGGTTGCACTCTCGAGCGATCAGGGTTTCCATGAAGTTGACACTGTCGGGCTCCAGGATCCCTTTCTCCGCATCAATGTCTGACATGCTGAAAGACCAAGGCAGAACCACACACTGTTTATTTCCCCACGCCCATTTTCCTTTACATCGAGTCAGGCTAATAATCCGATTAAACCCTTATTCCCCAAAAGATGTTACTTTAGTGCCCATGGGGGTAGACCCCGAGCCAGAGTCATCAGTTTGGGGGTGTACACTTCATTCAGAACCATCAGTTATACCTGATGAAGGCCTTCAGGCAGGCACAGGTGACGGCTTCAGGGATGTCAGGGAAGAACTGCAGGCAGAGCTGACACATGAAGTAGTCCTTCTTCTCCAGTACCAGGAGCACAAGGTCGGGACACACACTGTTGAATGTCATGATGGTGACTGGTCACACTCAGAAGAAAGAACACTCGTGATGGTAAACCCTCTCAACTATGACATTTGCATTTAAAAAACAGGTTCAGAAATATATCCTGCAGACTGAATACCAGTTAAATAGTTTTAAGATGCATATATATATCATTTTCAGTTATACGTTTCACTCAAAGAACAACATCGCCTGGATCCCTATGCCATGCCTTACTGACCTGTGGCAGAGGCACCGAGTGTGCACTAGCTGAGCCAGGCTGCTGGGGGTATAGAAGACTGGATCCTGCAGGGTCCGGGACACCAGGGTTGATGCGAGCTGCCCCAACAAGGGCTGCAGATCCTGGATGTCTGTCCTTGAGAGCAGCATATCCACCTCTCTCTGGACCTCTTCTACCGGTGCCGTCTGCATGAGGAAATTAAAATGTTTTTTTATTTTATTATAAAATGACAGTTTCAGTGTTTTGCCAGAGAGCCATAAAAAACTAAATAAATCATTTTCTTACCTTGATGAGCTCCAGGACTTGGGAATGTGTTAAACTATGTGCTGATTGGCTCTTACGGTTTCTCTGTATGGAAAGAGAGGAATAAAACCATGGATGATAACATTGACGAGTTAATCACTGAACCATTACTCGCACAAGTTGAAAGGAGAGAATTGCCGACTCATGAAATCTGTTTCACGTTCATCAACTGGTGTTGTTATGGATCTATAGTGCGCAAGCCTGTTTAAGATAAGGCCGCCCTCTTTACACACTCATTTAGGTTCCCCAACACTCCCCCAACAAAATCATCAATAAACTTCAATGTGTCCAGAACTCTGCCGCCCGTCTGCTCACCTCCACCAGACGCTTTGAACACATCACCCCGGTCCTACAGCACCTCCACTGGCTCCCGGTCAAGTACAGGATAGACTTCAAGCTTCTACTGATCACCTACAAAGCCCTAAACAACATGGCCCCTCCCTATCTTTCAGACCTCCTCCACGCTCCAACCCGTTGCCTCAGGTCCACCGGCACAAACACTCTGAAGATCATCAGGACCAAGCGCCGGACCTGGGGTGACGAGGCCTTCTCGGCAGCTGCACCCCCCACCCTCTGGAACACTCTCCCCATCCACATCCGTCAGGCTCCCACCCTACCATTATTTAAGCAAGCCCTCAAAACACACCTCTTCCAAATCGCGTTCACCTGCTAATCCCTGACCCTGATACGACTCACAGCTTCTCCAGTTTGTCTCCCCGTTTGTTTTCCTTTCTTCACGTTACTGTTTGTCTTGTCTGCTAACTTTTTGTTCTGTTCTGTCTGTCTCTTGTTCCCTGTAAAGTGTCTTTGGGTGTTTAGAAAAGCGCTATAGAAGTCCGAATTATTATTATTATTATTAGGTTACCATTATAGAGAAATCTACCAATAAATGAAAAATTACAGAAAAAGCAGACATGTATGTTTAGGAATTGTCCCCTCGACACAAGACACAATTCTATACATTTTGTGTACTCTAAATCAGCAACTAGGGTTTTCAGGGCAGCGTGTGGGAGCCATCTAGTCTCTAGTATCAGGTTCAACAAACCATCTTCCTGCTCTCCACTGTTCTCGAGGGATGAGCTTTCTCTTCATGCAGGATGTTATTCCAAGACGGCACAGAAATGGGAGCTTTGGACTCTGTTGAAGAGAGAAAAAACAAGGTGTACCGAGTGAACAACTATGCAGTGTCGAATTAGTGCAAGACAATGTTATTGTCGTATTATTTAATGTTAAATTAGTCTACTCGGGCATCAAACATTTTTGCAGTGCTGCATATTTGTTTTAGCTCACCTTCAGTCTTGACCTGCCTCAGTTTTCCCAGCGCGCTGGCCAGGGAAGATTTGGGGCACTCGAATGGAATAACGGAGAGGGTTTTCCCATGTGAAATAAATAACTTGTTCCAAAAACTCCATAGCTAGATCAAAGACAAGTGAATACAAACAGGAATTAAAGTTAGCATAGATTAACAGTAATAACATGAACTAGGACAACTTTTTAAGCGTCAATACTAAGAATGTAAACTGCCATCGAGTCGTGAGGAGGGACAGTGAGCCCTGTCACAGTGGAGAGCAGCCACAACGCTCTGCCAAAGTCATACAGTCCTCCATCAGCACCCAGCAGCTGGAAGGACAGGGAACTTTGGCCTGCAGTGATTAAACCATGAGGTAAGCTGGAATGAGTGGTTGGTTCATGCGCTCGTCAACGCTCTAGGGCCCTGCTGTCAGCATAGCTAAAAAGCAATACCAGTATTTGTTTCAGCCACTGAATATATAACAGACATGAAAACAAAAAAGTATGTTGGTGGGTTATGTGCACGCACGCACACATTCCTACCTGTCCGTAGATTTTACCAGTCATCTCTTTCCCTGCCTGAAGCGTCTGGAAATTGGTATTCCAGATGCAGAGGAAGTCTGAAAGATCAAAGACGGAGAGCCATTCACACAAACTGGAGTCACATGGCTTCAGGTCATCAACAAAAAAATACTTGTTTTTCTTCATCGCAACACTAGACGGAGACATTAAAACTAAATTAATCTTGCTCAGTCATAAAAAACTACCATGAACTTTAATCAAGTGATGCCTTCTTTCCTTATTCTCATTCCTTTGTTGGTGGGTAGGGTTCACCTTTACTGGACAGATGACAGTGTAGAGGCAACAGATTGGCATGCCTTTAATTATTGTTATTATTTAATGGCTGCATCAGCCAATTAAATTTGTTTGGCTCTTTCTCCACTGTGAACGTTTCATACCGACAACCTGGAGGGCACAGCTCTCTGCATATCCCAGATTGACTTGAGATACATCTTGCCTAAAATGGCACTTTTAGCAGAGTGAAAAACAGCCAGCTGCTAATGCAACTAATATCTGAAAACCTGTCTGCCTCACATGAAGATCACAAGGGTTCTACTCAGTGTGATAAAAACGCATTTACCTTTGCCGGATCCGGCAGAGGGGTGGGGAACACCCACAACAGCGACATGGGCTTCGTCCAGGGCCTGAGCCGATGCAGCCTCCAGGAGGCCCTCCCCGACGGGAAGACTCAGCAGCAGACTGCGAGGCAGCTGAAAAGCCTGGGCCCCCTCATCAGTGACCTGGCCCCGCTCAGAGACTACACTCTGGTATACATGACCATTAGGGTCTGGATTGAAGGAAACGCAGAAAATAGATTATTGACGAACTCATCACAAATATCTTACATATGCTATACAATGTGGAACTTGAAGTAAACCTACAAAATGAATGTGGAACTAGTCACTAACTATTTTCTGTTGTTCACTGATCTACAAAGTAACTCACAATATCAAAACCGTAAACAAAATCTGCACACGGCACAACAAGATTGTATCTTTAGCAGCGTCCTGGTTAGTCGACCACGTCGTCTGACGATAACTTAGCTTTTCCTTGGTTTGGAATTAGTGTGTAAACTGGCAACTTGTGAAGCAATTTTGTCTCTCAACTCAAACTCCAGTCTTGCATCTCAACTTGCTAAGCGGACCGTAAACCATGAGCGGTGCAATGAAAAGGAAGTCCGCGAAATTACACTAAAATTACTTTCGCAGGAAACTCAGACTTACAGAGATAAAGCAGGCGGATGTGTTTATCCCTGTAGGAGGCCGAGAAGCTGAGCGGGGAAAGACCCGGCTCCTCCCTCTCCAGCCGGTACCTCTGTAGGGTGTTGGGATTCAGTCTCTGCAGGTACAGGAAATGATCTCCTTTCTGTGGGACGACATTGACAGCAAAAGCAAACGGGCCTTAAAAAGAACAACAACAAAAGAGTTGATTGACCTGTCCAAGGACAAGTCAAAAGGACAACATTAATTGTTGGTAAACGGGTCAAACAAATACAAGGCATTCTCATGCAGGCCCATGAGCTACACCACTCAAAGTATTTACAAGATACAAGAGCAAAGATTGCTTGAATCGGGAAGTAATTTCATTTAGTTCGCAGCTTTTGTCACTCCTGTGAAATGCAAAAACAGCTTAAATGATGTTACCTGTTCGGTTGTGAAAATGACATCCTGATGTGACTCTGTCACTATGTTGGTGCTCCACCTAAAGACAAAAGTAAAAATTAACGACACGCTACAGGTGAGACTGCTGCACAGCCCGAACTATTGTTAGAAATTGAATTGTCAATATAAACTGTTAAAATGCAAACATCCCTCTCAATCCAGATGAAAACCTAAAGGGTTTACTGGGGCTGTAAGTGATACTGACCTAATGGCCTCTTCTTGTGCCAGGACTTCCTCTATAGGCTGCTGCGGAGCAGAAAGTAGAGAGTCCAGGAGCCTCACAGCTCCTCTTTTGAACAAGACCACAGGCTCCGCTCCAGCCACACAGTGGACCCTCCAGATATCAGCTGACACCTGGAGAGAATTCATACACAGGAGAAGGAGTGAGGATGGGCTCAGGTTGGAGTGCTGTACTGTGTGAATCAGCTGCTTCCAGCATGCTTGGTGGAAAACAACAGTCATCGTCTCCCATTGTATTATTCGTCCCGTCTCGTCGCTCTCTGTTGACAATGGTGGCTTTTCAAACTGGATCAGGCGGCTGCACCTCCGCCGAGATCAGACAACACATTGTTCAAACCAGTTCACGTACGGTTGCTTTGAAGGCCTGATCCAAGAGTAGGTGTTCTTGCTTCCAAATTCTGATCACCTGCAAAAAATAAACGCAAACAAATTCATTATTTATTACAGCGTAAGGGCAGATATTTCTCAAAGGACCGATCTACAGCGACACCGAGAGCCTATATGAAAGAAAGTCACTCACGATTTGGTTTATTTAACAAGAACCACACACGGCCAGACCTTTAAATGAAGTAACACTATGGAGTGAATAAGAAATCCTGTGGACATGGCCGACTGAACATGGTCTCATCTTGCAGAAACACAGTTAGTACAAGTTTACAGAAAGAAAAAAAGCAACATTTAATTCACTGTTGCATGTTTGCGTTTACTTCCTTGGTTTTATTGTATGGAATAATTGATTCATTTTACTCCGTTTCTGTACAGGCGGTGCTATAGAGCGAGCACACCGACACCACCAACCAGTGTTGCCAGGTCCGCGGTTTTCCCGCGGAATTGGGCTACTTTTGAAGTGTTGCCGCGGGTTGAATTTTGTGTCCGCTGGTTCGGGTAGACCTAGTTTGCATGCAAATTACATTAATATCTTGAAATAAAAATCCATATTTTAAATGAAATAATTTATTTATACCCAAATCCTACCAAACTGACTCCAGATCAGCACGTACACACATGGACATGGACTTTAAAAGCAGTGTATATGGTTTGGCACGGGCATATTTTGAGTTCTGATATTGGGCTGGTTTTTGGGCTGGTTTTATTGGCCATTGGGCTGGTTTTGGGCTGGTTTTGATTGGCCATTGGGCTGGTTTTGTCACACAGACCTGGCAACCCTGCCACCAACAGCTCGCATACCTTGCTATCCGAGACCGCAACATACTCCTTGGTCAGCGGGTTGTAGACCGCTGAACAGGTCAGTGTCTGTCCTTGCTTCACCGTCCAGCTGCTCAGCAGCTTCTGGTCCGAAACCTGTCGGGGCGGCGAACACATGCATGAAAAGAGGGCCGGGAAATGGCACCAATGACTCTCCAACACAACACACATATGTGTGTGTGTGTGTGTCTACACCACACACACACTTCCTAAAACTCTGCGCCGGTGCCATACTGTGCCCACCTTCGTGCGAGATGGAAGATTACGAAACAATCAAGTGAAGCCAATTTTGAAAAGGAGCTGCGGGGTAAACCGCTTCGCGGTACGGGGAGCAGTAGGTTAGTTACATTACAGTAATATAACGTTACACTCAGAGCGGAGCGCAACGGCTAGCAAGCTTTGCGACCGTTAGCTCACGTGTGCCTGTTTTTTTTACGCCGACACACCGCTTACTACAACTAGAGCAACCGGAGCTGACGATGTTCGCGTAAGAGGAGTCGGTACCATCACAGCTAAAGATATCCGTGTCGTGTGTGTGTTCGGTGGTTTCTGCCAAGAACAGCCGAGGATGCCAACACGAGTTCTCCAGGTCGCGCCGATCAGTTGGTTACGAGAGCCTCCTCGAAACAAACGTGAAACGTTACCTTGTACAGCGTGACCGATCTGGTTGAGTCGGTGACGACCACATGGTCGCTGTCTCTCTCCGCTTCCACCCCGAGAATGCCTGAATTTGACTGATTTTGAGTTGCAGCAAGTCTGCACAACGTGTATCCCTCATAGAGCGCGGCCATGCTGGACGAGAAGAAGGAAGAATTCGTAGGGTCTCGCGAGATGAGATGAACGCTTGTCAGAGGCATGCGTGGTTTCCGTCGAATTGTGCGTGCCCGCGCGTGCTCCTCACCGAGATTTGTCTTGCATCTCGCGGGTGCGCGCACAGTGTAAAGCGTGAATTACCAGAAACGCTGATTTAAGTTGCAACGTACTGTTTTAAAAACGAAATTATCTCTTTTGTTATTTTTAATCAATGGTGATACATGATATGAACTCTTTAGTTTACTAAAGTTAAAATTTAAAAGTTTATTTTATTGTCATTGTACAACGTAACAAGTTTAAAAAGTTGTTTGTGATTAAGATTAGATAACTTATTATAACGTGGTGCATTTTTATGTCGCAATAACTTGTAAATATCTTGTTTTTTTCAAGAAATACATCTTGTTATAACAACTCTTGGGTAGAGCCATACCTTATTTGCATTGTAGTCCATGTAGTTGCAAGGAGAGGGCGAATTCTTATATATTTTCTCTTTTTTTCAGTGGGGGAAGACTCCAATGAATCAAATATACTCCCCAAAATAATGTTGAATAGAAGTAACACAGGCGGGTCGAATGTGAATATACACAGTAAGCCAATAAATCCACTCGCCACTAGCTAGAGACAATGGTACAGATTCACAGACAATAGTGATCTCTATGGATGAAGGGTTAATAGAAGTAATCAAATATGTGATTTTTCTCGCAGGTCAACTCAAAGTTCGAGAGAACCCATATTCTGATGCATTTGGACTGGAGCCTTTGGATGAATCTCATGGATGTGGGGAAATGGAGCAGAAAGGGAGGGAAATTGCTTATTAAAGGAAACATCCTGTCTGCACAAAATCAAATTGTGTCATCTGATCCTTATAGAGCCTCTCAGGCAGGTGAAGGAGATAGGTTTAACTGCTGGAAACATACCTCTCAGAAAGAAAACTGGATGTGGGTTGTCTGTACAGTTTCACTTCCTGCTGTTACTCTCCACCTCAAACTTTCTGAGGCTTTCTGAAAGGAGAATGTTATGTAACACATGTGTTTATGGGTACGGTCATAGCTCCATGTTTGTGTGTTTATAATTCTTTAATTAAAGTTTGTAAAGGTGTAATACAACAGAATCAGAGTCCAAATTGGATAAATTACAAATACATTGGGTATTGCATTGAAGATACATAGTTTTACTGAATATGAGTTTGCCAGAATGATCATCCCTAATCGATAAATTTGACGAGGAAGTATCACTCAGATGAGCAGTCCTACAATGACCTGTCTGGCTTGGAAAAAACACCAGTAACACAGTGACATAAATGATTCACAGATAGTGAACTTATAAGTCAACTTGTCAACAGTAGCAAATATGATTACCATTAGTTTAAACTATGGAATAGAAAAAAAATTAAAAATTAAATAAAAGTCTGTGAGTGAATAGAGTGTTTCAAACAGATACATATTATACAATAGCTCAGTATCGTTAAAGTAAAGGCACTGGCCCTGGTTTCCCCTCCAATCTTTATCTTGCTTGAGTTTATGATGCACATTAATCAACGTTGAGATGAATAAAGATGAATTTGACTGATATTGTTCTTCTTTTTTCAAGTTTTCCATAGATATTACATACATAATGTTGTTATCTTGAATTATGTTGATTACAATAATAATCGTATTGTGTAAATCGAATATTGTGACAGCCTTACAGTGTCCCTTTACTACCAATGCCTCACATCAACCGAAAAATCTAACATTGGATTAATCAACATTTTATGTGTCTCCTTACAGAACTTAGGTCTTTAGAAATGGTTGTAACATTATAGGCAGGTCAGCGTTACACACATTCTTGGTGACCTCATTAGATTGCTGGAGGGCTCACTGGAGAAAACCCTTGGTCCTCTGAAAAATCGTGACCTCTTTACCTTCAGGGAATATGCAGTCCGGACAATAAGCAGAAGGACACTTTGGGAGTATCGGAATATCAAAACCGACACGCAAATGGCATGAGCAATGACAGTAAAACTGATATAATCACAAGCACATTGCATGTCTTCACAGATGTCATGGAAAGTGTTGTAGAGTGTGAAGTGATCTGCAGGTCATGTAGTAGGGTGTTGCTTCGTGCACGCAGTCTCTCTTTTCAATCTTAACCAGGTCATGGTTATTTTTTAGCTCACCCTTCTCAGAGGACATGAGATGTTCAGGTTTGGCTCTTCATGGCCAATCTGCCTTCATTTCGCCAGGAAGAATGTTTTCTCTGGCACACACAACCAAATCTCAAAGTCAAATTTGGCTGGCTTTAAAAAGAGAGCAACATGTCTGCTTGATCTCATGGTCAGAGGACCTATCCAAATACCTATCTATGTATGATACCATGGGGATACCACAGCTGGACTTGCAGCGTTGCCTGGGCAAGAGGCCAAAATGGATTAGGAGTTGACTTTGCGCATAGAACAATGCCTTATTAAGGTTAACAAATACTTTGTGTACTTATCAAAAGTTACCTATGCTTTTTGCAGGTACAAAAAGGATACAATACATATTATTATCTATTAATTAACACGTATTACAAGGACCTTAAGTACTCCTCAGTTAAGAAGTTATGCATATTAATTGCACAACGTTACTTGCATTATATATTACTTTTAATCATAGAAAATATGAAATACAGATGACCAGAAAGGGAGTATAGAAAGAAAGGTAGAAGATCATCTTGACCTGTGCATACCGTGAGTGAAAGAGTCATTTGTGTGGGAAGGAACTTTAGAAAGTCTCCTATAATCGGGTTATTGGCTGGCACCACCACACTAAAAATTGTTTTTGCAAATGTGAAGTACAGGTTGGCAAGAATTTCAGGTATAATGTAGTTTCCCTGTGTAATAGCTTCCAAGGTGAAATAAAGGAGCATCCCAACCAATCAGGAAGTTTTTTTCTTCAGTTTCTCAGTGTCCAATTCCTACAAATATGTGTGGCTATTTATTTAATGTTCAAGAAGACTGAACAGACAGAAGAACAACAACCAGAAGACAGGAACACATATTGGTTATGGAAGTAGTTTAATAATAATCAGAGAAGGGATCTGCTGTTGTTTCAGCACTGTTCGATTTCTGATGGAAGTGAACTTGAACGAAAGTGGTAATCAATACCTCTGGGTTCTAGAAAAAAGACACAGACAGAGAACCGGTCAGAATACATTTACTATAATAGAGGCAAATATAATTTATGGTCAAAGTGTTTATCTTTTATAATTTACTGATCATGTTGAAAAAATGTTGCCCCCAAAATCATCCACATGTCCTGTTGTGATTTACTGTTCACTGCAGGGTGGAGCAATAATAGGTTTTATGGGAAGTGTAGCTTCTCAATTGATATGACCAAGCCTTATGATAATTTGTAAAAGACTGTAAATATGCCCCGGCATGTCATTCTTTCAAATGCATGACATCATTAGAATACTTGTTATTGCATTAACTAATTTACAAGTTATTGTTATTACCAATTACTATTTGGGGAAATGGGGAATAAAAACTATACTTTTGAACCCAGAGGACAACCACTTGGCTATGAAATACTTGGATTATGTGCCAGCACGAGCTGTTCTGATAGTTTAAGTGTACTGTACATCTGTTATGTTATCAATAGTTTTTAAAACACTATTTCTTAGGAAAACAGCAGACACAAGCTGGCGCTGCTTGTCTCAGGTTGAGTGATATTCAAGTAAATTTGAAGAATATATTTTAAAAATACAAAATAATTAAAATGGAACAAAGTAAAGTCTATAGTATTCTGGCTATTGGGTGATATGTTGTGAAATATTTCTTACCCTTAAAGCATTCAGGGATTGTGAGTCTTCCATCGGTGCACTGGGTTGGCACTGCATAGCCACATTTCCGGACCGTGTCCTCGCAGTAGACTGAGACAATATCCTTGTGGAAGATTTTGTTAGGCTGCAGGTGTTTGATCCAGATTTTCTGTCCTTTGTATAAAATCCTTGCTTTCTGTATGCCAACACTGCAAGGAGCTATATGTGACAAGTAGAAGAAACAAAAAACATTATTTGATGAAAAGGATTGTGTTGTTTATACTGTATGTCCTACACTGGACATTGAGAGTGGTTACCTACCCATAAAAAAGAGGAGAAGTTTATATTAGATGGCAAATGACAGTTTAGGTCATATGCAGAGGCATTAAAATTACAATTCTAACTCTGAAAAGCATTTCCAAATGTATATACACTTATGTAATGGTCAACGCAGATGAAACAATTGTTATTGGGTTGTAGTAAAATTGAGAGTAAAAGAAATGGAAAAAGGCTGATATGGAATTATCAACACCAAAAGTCCCGGACAGAGTTGGAAAGGAAACATTCCTATGCCACCCTCTACTACAGAACGGAACTCTCGAAATCAGCTACAAGCAGGTCTCAGGATCTTCACCTGTCAAGATCACCCAAGAAATGCGGCTATCACCAGAATGTGTCATGTATAATCATAATAAAATAAATAAACGGGCATATTGGTTACAGTCCTACCTTTGCAGGATGGCTTTTCAGACCATTCCCCATTCTGCTGACAAACAATCTCAAGGCTTCCTTCGATGTCATAGTCTCCATTGCAGCCATATTTGACTGTTTCCATGTAGTCATATTCTCTTTGGTCGCTGCTGGACACGAATCCGTTGTCAATGTTCTCCGGTGTAGGACAGGTCACCACTGTAACAGAAATAATTTAGTCCATCCATTAGAGAAACTATTTTTTCCATATGTTTGCCAGTTGTCTGCTAAGCATCCCAGTTGAAGTGTATTGGGAGATGGTGAATACCAGAGGGGGGTGCTATTGCATCTAATTTGTTCTTAGTGTGTCTTCTCAGCTCCCACTGTTGTATCGTTATTACATTCTAGCTGTACTACCAACAGTGGAGTGACAAAATCCTCCATATTCTCCAAAACAGTTTGTTAGTTTTTTCTTTTTTTTCATGAAAGAGATTTCACATCGTGCCTCACGGCCCATTAATAAAATATTCACCAATCTCATACTATACTCGTCATTTTATTATTATAATATTTGTTAGCATCATCATGCTTGTTGAAGTCTCACAACGGTTTAAAACACAGTTGTGGTCACTAAATGCTTCTTGCATTGCATACATTAACTCTTCTTGTTATTATCGCAGCAGCTCCTGCTCTCAAACCTTTATACCTTGACATTCAGGGGTCTTGGTCCAGTTGCCGCTGCTGGTGCACTGGGTTCTCGGGTTGCCAATAACTACGTACGGAGGCAGACACGTATACGTCCCTCCGACGCCAAAATCAGTGGTGTTCCCTCTGATGCTCTTGTCATAAATTATCATCCCAAACTGTGGGATCGGTAGGAGACCACAGGTCACGGCTACGAGAAAAGAGAGAGAAAATACCCATTATCTATATATATATATATATATATATATATATATATATATATATACATGCTTGCACTGTGTAATGTCTCCATTTCTTAGTGACCGTATATTTCTTTTATCATTTTGCATTTACAGCAGGGCAAATTGAGTGATAGCTTAGATACTAAGTACAATTGTGTTGTTACTGGCCTATAGGGACATAATCATTCAATGGGCTGCCTGTCATCTAAAGCCACAGAAAATCCAGTTGTATGCTTTCTTATTTATTTCTTTGGCCTTGCAGAAGGATGTAATGGTTCACACACTCTTGCACTCTGGTACTTGTGCGCTCCATGTTCCATTGGCAAGACACACCATGGTGCTGTCTCCAGTCAAGGTGTACCTGTGTAGAGAAGTCAGATCATTTGGTCAGTTTATGCTTCGATTGCAAATAAATACACAAAATACACTGGGTTGTCTTAAAGGAACAGCGTGTAGGATTTAGCGCCATCTAGTGGTAAGGTTGCTTTGCAGATTGCAACCGACTGAAGCGTCTACTAGAATCTTTATGACATCATTTGTAAACCTCGAGGTACAAAAGAGGTCTGCACACTGTTAGGCTTCAAATACTATGTGTATTCCTCTTGTTTTCTTTTAAGTAGATCAAAAGGTTGCATGATAATGTGCAAACTTCCTTTGTGCCCGACAGTTACGTATTTTTTGCGTATGTATGCTCACACCTGGTCCCTCGTATGCAAAGTCAACTTGCAATTGTTGGTAAAACAGATGACAAAGAGATGATATATATTAACATATTTAATGAAATCCTTCTTTATAAATACCAGAACATATTTACTTGGCATGTGGTCGCAGGGAAAGTCAGATCAACAGCCGTGTGCCCTGCTGATTTAAGGTAATCATTTTGTTTTAAGAACTTTTAAATCCACTACTCATTTCCAGTGTTTGAATTATCTTTGCTTGATCTTCACAATTCCTTCACAGCATGTTGCCGGTTGCCAACACTTTACTTAACATTCTATACTACTGTCGGGTCTGCTCAATACACTTGTTTGCTTGATTAGCTCCATTTGCTTTTTCAAAATGCCAGAGTGTATAAGGGACAGAAATGTGACTCAAAATGACACAATGAAATTCAACAGGATGTTTTTTGCTTTACCCTTCATCACACGTAAAGTTAATCCTACTCTGAAACACGACATCCTCATAGAACGATTCTCCATGAGCCAATGGATCAGGAGAGGGACACCGTTTTGCTACAAGAGAGAAAACAGTACAGAGAACACGTGTGAATGGAAGGGTTTTGCTTCTGGTATTAAGAATGCAAACATAGAAATATGAATAGAAATAATATTATAGATGAAAGTACAATAATCACATAAATAAATAAAATTCTCCTGCCAAAATGCATTGCATTTTTCGATCAAATACAATCACTGGAGACCCACGTATGCACAATAATTTGGTTTTCGTCCATTCTCCACTGGCACCACAAGCAATCTTCAGAGGTCCCTGCACGGGGGTGTATCCCTGATGACAGGACAGCGTTAACTCCCGACCGGGGTTAAAGAACCTCTGGAGCCCATTCGTCTCAATGTGGGCAGCCAGCTCAGGCCTGAAACACACTGCGAGGACACATGGATTTAATTAGGATTATGTAAAGACTCTCAAATGACTTGGAAACAAATATTCCAATAGATTCAAACGATCCAGAGTCAAAACACGACAAGCTAATGGACATTAATGCATTAATGTTAAGCATTTCTTAAAGCCACGTGTGTGTCCCACCTGAAATAGAAGAAATGTGTGTGTATGTGTCGTAACATATTGTATTCATACACAACCATTTCGTTATCACATAATTATATTATTGCTTTCTGTTACCTACAAAATTATATGCGATGCAGCAACAGCAACATCTGCTGCAAGTTGATTATTGCGAAAGAGTGAAACTGTCTTCAGGGCTTTACTTAAAATAGTATTAACTCTATTGCATATTTATGTCAGCCATTTAAACAGTATGACTGGCAATGCTGGCAACATTTGACAGGGAACGAGTAGCAGAAACTTACATCCAACAACAAAATATACTATTTCATAAAGCCATAAAAAGCTTTTTCCTTCAGTCAGCTCCACAACACATTGAGACAAACCATCTCAGACTACAAATGAAATGAAATAATTGATTTGTATGCCTGCAAATCTAAACATGGTCATTGCTACTTCAGCAAATGCCGTGAGAATGAGTTTCTTGTAACATTACGTGAAGATAAAAGCCATGAAAACAGCAAAGTAATGACTGTGAATGTGTGCAGTTTGAGCCTTGTCAAATTCCCAAAAGTAAGAAATAACAGCAAATACCATTGTCTTGGTTGGATGCCGCGGTGGTAAAATACACAAATGGACAAAGCAGAGTCAAAGCCAGCATACGTTCCATCCTCTGTAGAAATGTGCAGACGCTCCTCTGTTCTTTCCTGTGGTGTCTTCTTCACACACTGAACGCTTGTCCCCTCTTTCACTGCTGCGTGAGCTCCCCGAACAGTAAACAGATAACAGCAGCATGAAGTAACTGCTGGCTGGAGATCCTTGTTTTTTTTCCTTCTTGCTTTCTTTTGCAATAACAGATGGTAATCCTCGTAACATTTTACTGGAAGTGAAACGCTCCAGCAGTGGACTTTCCCTATTGCTGCAATGTTATGAAACTCCAATTGGCCCCATTTTGCTCTTGCTCAAATCCGATCAAAGAGCACGGATGAATCACTGCTAAGAATGTCATTTTGGTAATGAGGTGTAAGAATGTTTATTTCCATAAATGTTCCTCTCGCACCCAGATGATGTGCATCAAGGGCAATTGATAATGCAATCTCAGCACAATGATAAAAAGAATAAAGAGTTATTGCGTACGGTTCTCAGAAAGAAGTGAGATTTATAATGTCTCTCTCAGCGATCAGCTACTTCAGTTTGATATAAATGTCAACATTTAAACCAGTTGAAGTTTTCACTACCAAAGCTAAACAGTATTTTATTGCTTTGTACTTTAACTGGGTTGAGATCTACGAAGCCAAACGCTATAAACACATGCACACAAACCGTATTTGCTAAAGGGGAGAATTTAAGATTTGCATAAGTTTGATCTATTTTTGTCCTCAGCCGTTGTGTAATTTCATACCACTGTCTTTCGATATTTCACTACCCATAACTTCATCAGCTTTTCTGAAAAAAGCACCTCTGAGTGTTGTTCACACCGTGATATCACCGAAGAGCGGTTAAGGTCACATATGAGTCAGATTCACCCTAAATTCACACATGAATGAGGTGTGAATTGGTATCAAACGTCCTGGGAAATTATGACAGATTGCAGCCACACATATTTAATATCTTCAGTTTTCATTGTAACCGCAGTTGTATGTTCAGTATGTACTGGTATGCATCAGTGGATTATTTACTCAGACTCTCTCAGGTTCCAAACATTTTTCTTTGTTTTATTCATCATGACTTTATTATTAGCTGGCACAAGGAAATACGTGTCATCTGTCTTCTGGAGCAGGGTCCAATCGTTCATATTTGATCAGTGGCCATAGTGTTTCAGGACATTCTGTTCAAAGCTATGCAGGTAGTGCTGGGGGTGAAGTAGTACACGTTGTGATTTCTGATGGAAGAGTTTTGGCCCTCAAGGTGTACTCCACCTTGCCCGGTTCTTAAAGCAGGAAAAAGAAAGGGAAATTGTTACGATCTCAGACACTTAGGAACTAGGACCCAATTGCACGACCCGGGAGACAGAGATAAAGTATTTGTAAGTACTTTACTTTTCGGTTCTGCAGTGAACAAAAGCGCTCACGTAGTGAGGGATCAAAAACTTTTCAAGAGCACAACATAACCCGACCTGATCATGGCAAAAGACCAGACGAACTGACAAGGAACACTGGGAGACAGGGGAATTTAAGCACATGGTAACAAGACACAGGTGGGACCAATCAGGGCGGGCTGACACTGATGAGCATAGGAGACAGGTGTGATGACAGGTGAAAACAATCAGGAAGCCTGGAATGAGAGAAAGCGAACATAAATGACCTGAACCTCTCTAGCATATCTGTCGGTGCACAACAGTACCCCTCTAGGGCCAACTCCTGATGGCCCAGGCTGATTGTAAAAGTCGTGGATAAGAGTCTTGTCTACGATAAATGAAGCAGCTATCCAGCTTCTAGCCTCAGGACCGTAACCCTTCCAGTCTACCAGGAATGCTTTGCCCTCCCCTATTACGGACCTCCAGTAGCTTACGGACTTGTAAACGTCACCCCTTCAAAGAACTGGGTGCCTCTCAAGTGGAGGGGCGAGGCGGGGAACAAGGTCACTCACACACCGGCTTCTACTTCTACTAAACGAACGGTGCACTCTCAAGGTCCTGGGAGTTGCAAGCGTCCGACGCTGGGTTGATGACTCTGGACACTGGAAACGGACCCACAAATCTCGGAGCCAGTTTCTTTGAGGCGACATGGAGTGTAGTCTTTTAGTAGAGAGCCACCTTTTGGCCTGGACTGTAGGAGGAGGCGACCCCCGCGATGACGTCCGCAACAGCCTTCATCCGAGCTGAACTGGAGAAGAGACTGTGAGCACCAGCCCAAACTCTGCGACAACGTCTGATCATGGCATGTGCCGATGGAACCATCACCTCTTCCTCGTTGTTAGGGAAAAGTGGAGGCTGGAAACCATTGACACAATGGAATGGAGAGAGACCTGCGCCGTGGGAAAGATGGGCAAGGCAACCTCGACCCATGAGGTGTCACTCCAGGTGGTCTGGTTCGAGACGAGACAACGTAGCGTAGTCTCTAGTTCTTGGTTCAGACGCCCGACTGTCCATTTGACTGAGGGTGATATCCTGATGACAGGCTGACGGTGGCACCTATGAGTCGACAAAACTCTTTCCAGAAGGCGGAAATGAATTGTGGACCCCTGTCGGAAACAATGTCATTAGGGAATCCATGGATCCTGAATACGTGATTCATCATGACCTCTGCGGTGACTTTGGCAGAGGAAGCTTGGTCAATGGGATGAAGTGAGCCATTTTGAAAATCGATCAACCACTGTTAGAACCGTAGTCTTGCCTCTGGATGAGAAATCCTGTCACAAAATCCATCGAAATGTGTGACCAGACGGATGGGGGGAATCGGCGGGCGGGAGCAAGCCCATCTAAACTTGAGATGAGGTCTTATTACACCTCGGCACATAGCCGCGCCCATACCGGCCACATTTTTCTTCATGGATGGCCACCAGAAACGTTGTTGAATCCTGAACATTGTTCTTGCTACTCCCGGATGGCACGAAGCACAGATGAGTGAGCCCAGTGGATGACCTGGAGTGAAGAGCCTCAGGAACAAACAGCAGATTGTTGGGACACTCGCTAGGCGCTGATTCATGACATTTGCCTCTTTAACGTCTGACTCCACTTGCCAGGAAAAGGCTCCGATCACCCGGTTAAGTGGAAGGATGGTCTTGGGCTCTACCGCAAGTGGTTCGGGATCGTAGGCGAGACAAAGCATCGGGTTTTGATTCTGAGACCGGACGAAAAGAGAGTGTGAAGTTGAATCTACTAAAGAAAAGTGTCCACCTGGCCTGGACGGAGTGAGACGCTTAGCCTTTCTTATATATTCTAGATTCTTGTGATCTGTCCAGACTAAAACGGTTGCTCTGCACCCTCCAGCCAGTGTCTCCATTCCTCGAGGGCAGCTTTTACAGCTAACAATTCCTTTTTTTTCCCCATAATTCCCGCTCTGCCGTTGTCAACTTCCGCGACAGGTAAGCACATGGATGCATCTTGTTGTCTTCTGCAGAACGTTGAGACAGTACTCCTCCAATTCCCTCATTGGAAGCATCCACCTCGACCATAAACTGGCGGGGGGATCTGGAATGTGAGTATGGGAGCTGATGTGAATCTATCTCTGAGAAGTTTGAAAGCAAGATCCGCCTGGGGGTCCACTTGAAGGAACCTTAGGAGAAGTCAGAACATGCAGAGGAGCAGCAACAGAACTGAAATTCCTAATAAACTTCCTATAGAAGTTAGCAAATCCTAGGAACTGCTGAACCTTTTTCCTGGAGTCTGGTGTGGGCCACTGGGATACTGCACTGACTTTCGTGAGGATCCATTTGGATATGATTAGGTGAGACTATGTATCCTAAGAAAGACACCTCTTCTGTGTGGAACTCGCACTTCTCTGCCTTGACATATAGCTGATTATCCAGTAGTTTCTGCAAACTGGCGGACTGGCGGACATGGTTAACATGAGATTTAGCGTCTGGGGAGAAAATCAGTATGTCATCCAGATACACAAACACTGAAATATTCAAGAATTCCCAAAACCTCATTCACAAAAGCTTGAAAACAGCGGTGCATTGCACAGTCCAAAAGGCATTACCAAGTACTCATAGTGACCATTCTGAGTGTTGAATCCAGTCTTCCACTCATCCCCTTGTTTTATTCTAACCAAGTGATATGCATTTCTTAAATCCAACTTGGTGAATATCTTGGCCGTCTGAAGCAGTTCAAAAGCAGATGACATGAGTGGCAGAGGATAGCGGTTCTTCACCGTAATGTCATTTAGTGGACTGTAGTCTATGCAAGGTCTCAGAGACCCGCCTTTCTTTCCCACAAAAAAGAATCCCGCTCCGGCTGGAGACGATGAAGGACGGATAATCCCTGATTTGAGTGAAGAGGAGATGTATTCATCCATTGCTGTTCTCTCAGGTCTCGAATCGAGTAAAGTCTCCCTTGGGAATGGGGCCGGTAAGCCCTGTAAGAGATCAATGGGACAGTCAAAATCTCGGTGAGGAGGTAGCGACAAGGCTTTAGACTTGTTAAACGCTTCTTTAAATCATGGTAACAGGAAGGTACCTTGTGTAGATCAGGATAGTCAGGGTGATCTATAATGATCCTACTAGAGTCTGTTGGTGCATTAACAGGTTAAGCAAAGTTTACACCTGCCCTTACAATCCTCTCCCCATTCCTTAACTTTCCTGAAGGCCAGTCTATGTGAGGATTGTGGATCTTCAACCAAGGAAACCCCAAAATAATCGGGTGCTGAGTCGACTCAAAAATATGAAATTGCATGCTCTCGGTATGGTCCTTATTTATAGTAATCTGTATGGGCTCAGTGCAATGGGTAACTGTGAACAACAAGCGTCTAAGGCACTGGCACTAACAGGATGAGATAGCGGACAGTTTTTATTTTTAGCTGTTTGACTAGGCCCCAGTCTATAAGGCTTTCGTCAGCCCTTGAGTCTATTAACACACCCTGGTCAATGCTCTGATTGTTAATACAAATGTCTACCTGAGGAACAGGGCGAGGGGGGAGTTCTGGGAAACTTGCTCACCAGCGCCTCCTTTTGACTGGTGAGCACGATCTTTCCCGGCATGAAGCGAGTTGATGACCCGGCTGGCCGCAGTAGAAACAGCAACCCTCCCAGACGGCGCTGCCTCTCCTCCAGAGAAAGCCTGGTTCTTCCAAGCTGCATGGGTTCACCGGAGTCATTCGGAAGTGTAGTCCTCAGATGGTCCGGTAACATGAGCTGGAAATCCTCCGCTGGCGGCGCTTATCCACAAAGCGAATTCTGGAAGCTGGGAATAACATCTCGGTTATCGTGACGCCCCTCTCTTTTCCAAGACGGTTATCGATCCGGATGGCCACAGCGATGAGGGATTCCAGATCCGGGTGTCTCCAGTGGAGCCAGCTGGTCCTTTATCGGTTCCGAAAGTCCTGTCATGAAGGCGTCGAAGAGGCGGAACATTCCATCCGCTGTCCGCTGCTGCTGTACGAAACTCGATGGCATAATCAACCACCTGACGGTTGAGCTGACGATTTGAAACAGTCTTCTGCTGGCCTCCGTAGCAGGCGATGAGTGGTCAAAATGCGCCTCATAGTCTCTATGAAATCGCCAATGAGTAACATAGTTCGGTGTCTCTAGACCATTCTGCAGTAGCCCAGGCTGCAGCTCTTCCCGTTAAATGAGACACAATAAACGCCACTTTACCATGCTCAGATAAAAAGCTGCTGAGTTGTGTTGAAAATGCAGATCACACTGTACCAGAAAGGCTCTGCAATGAAGAGTCTCCGGAAAATCTCTCGGAAGAGCCAGCCGTAACGGGAGGAAACAGCCTGACCTGGGTCGTCAGCTGGAGTATTGACAGGCAAATTCTCAGCTGTGGATGACGTCACCGGAGGAGCAGTCTGTTGATGAGTGAAAAATTATTCATTTGGGCAACCAGTCGTAGCATCTGTGTAGTCAATTCTTCCTGATCACCGGCCTGGCGTCCTCTCAGCTCTTGTATTTCCGCGCTGACTTTGTCCAGTTTATCCTCCTGATGAAAAATCGTCACGCCTGTACCGACAGAGCGGCGTAGCGTTCTTTGGTCGGCTGGGTCCATAATGTGGTCACTTCGTTCTGTTACGAGCCCAGAGACTTAGGAACTAGGACCCAGTGGGGCGACCCGGGAGACACGGATAAAGTATTTGTAAGTACTTTACTTTTCGGTTCTGCAGTGAACAAATGAAAGCGCATTTAGTTTAGTGAGGGATCAAAAACTTTTCAAGAGCACAACATAACCCGACCTGATCATGGCAAAAGACCAGACGAACTGACAAGGAACACTGGGAGACAGGGGAATTTAAGCACATGGTAACAAGACACAGGTGGGACCAATCAGGGGCGGGGCTGACACTGATGAGCATAGGAGACAGGTGTGATGACAGGTGAAAACAATCAGGAAGCCTGGAATGAGAGAAAGCGAACATAAATGACCTGAACCTCTCTAGCATATCTGTCGGTGCACAACAGAAATGTATTACAGTAATCATAAAATGCATTGCTGCATAGAAACACAACAGGCTTTTCCAAAGACGTGTAATGAGCAATCTGATTTCCTGTGCCCAAATATCAAGGATAGCATTAGAAACAAGTTGGATTTCAAGGATTTGCATCTGTTCATGGTGCCTTCATTTAAAAATCTGAATGCATTTGTATTCGTAAGTATCTGTCCAGCTTTCAAATGGACGGAACTAGAACATTTTGAATTGGATTGAGCTGTCAGGAACTCACCCACAAAGCACTCTGGGATGGGGATGTTCCCGTTGTTACAGGTGCTGGCCACAGCGTAGCCACACCTCGCCTCTCTGTTCAGACAATAGAAGGCAACGTGTTCTCCATGGAGGACTCTGTTGGGTTTCAGGTCGGCGATCCAGAGCTTCCTGGCGTTGTAGAAGATGCGGCCTCTTTTGATGCCAACTTTGCAGGGAGCTGCATGGGACAAACAGTAACCTCTCAGCTTGTTTATGGATGCGTGTGGTTCACTAATCTACTCCTGATCTAGAATGATGAATACATGAATTCAGATTAGTTTTCAACATCTGATTTCCCCACGACTCACCTCTGCAAACTGGCTTGGAAGACCAGTTTCCTGAGTTCTGGCACTGTACCTCAGCCTCTCCATCCAGAATATAATTCTCATTGCAGGCGTACTTAACCGTCTCCTTGTATCCATGTTGTCTCATCACAGCGAAGGTGATGAAGCCATTCCGGAGGGCTGTTGGGATGGTGCAGCGCACCTCTGGGATGATCACAAAGGCGAGGAGGCGGTATTTAGTCGTGAAAAGGATGGTCAAAGTACACGGAGAGACCCTGTCACGCCGCGCGTACCTCGGCACAGCGGCGGCTCAGTCGCGCTTCCGTCGGCCATGCAGGATCCCCTCTCATAGCTTGGTGCCAAACGTGGGTTACACTCGTATGTCCAGCTTTGCCCGTACCTCGTGGTGCTTCCAGTAAACGGCTTATCATAGACGATCCTTCCATCTCGAGGGGACTTGGGCAGTGGACAGTTCACAACTGTGAGAAGAAAAAACGGTGACGCTACAACTCCGCTGCATTTTTTGCTTTGTGAGCATTAACAGGTGCAATGTACGGCATCCATGGAAGATATGCTCTGCACACTGCATGAATGAATGAATACGTTCATTGTCATTATACCTCCTCGCTGCCTGATGGATCATGGAGGTCTGCATCGTGATCCATGACTCCTAACAACTATTCATGCACTCTGTCATACTCATTGAATGTGTTGTTACTCTGTAATGCTTCCCTCTGTACACATCACATCTATTGCATCTGTCCATCCGGGGAGAGGAATCCTCCTCTGTTGCTCTCCTGAAGGTTTCTTCCCTTTTTTTCCCCCGTGAAAGGGTTTTTTCTATTTCTTGGGAGTTTCTCCTGTTCCAATGTGAGGTCCTGGGACAGGGAGGTCGTAAGTGTACAGATTGTAAAGCCCACTGAGGCAAATTTGTAATTTGTGATAATGGGCTATACAAAATAAACTGAATTGAATTATCTTGTCCAAAATAATCTCACTTACTTAAAAAACAAGTGCATGAATAAATAATAAGTTTCCTTTAAGGTTCGACAAAAATACATTGGATGTTAACGTTTGCTCCCCATTGAACAACATAGCGTCTGTTATCATTTCCATTGCATATACAGTATTGTCCTCCAGTACCTTTGCAGAGAGGCGGTGGGTTGCTCCAGGTACCATCATGTGAACAGATGCTCTCATTGGCTCCTTGCATGACGTACCTGACAAAGTTCACACCATTCTCACATTACGGTATTGTAAACACACCTTCTGATGATCTGTTTGGATCTTTTTAAAACATTTTTTTCTTCTATCTGAATCAATCTTACCCGTCATCACATGTGAAGTTAAGCACACTCTTGAATGGAGCTTCTGTCCTCCCCATTGCTAGAGGTTGCAGAGGTCGAGGTATTGGGCACATCTTGGCTGCAGAAGAGACGGTTCAGTACGACTGCACATACACACATTGCAGAAGCAACCAAATGTGAATCACTGGTATATTCTTAAGGTCAGACGATATCGGACTAAATCAGACAATAATATACTGATAACCCTGTATTTTGATAAAACTGTTGAAAACTCTTATTTTGCTCTTATTATTTTATTAATTGTTTCCTGGTTGATACATAATGAATAATTAAAGGAAGCTAATTATTTTGCATTTGGACCTCACCATGTGACAGAAGATGAAGTAAAATATATCCTGCTACACACTGGCAATGATTTCTCTGGGGTTAGGAGCCTAATACATAAGCCAACTATTTTTCTCCCGTCTTGCTCATACCTTCTACTTTTGGATTAAGAATATAATTTAAGAACTCCAGCTGTTTTAGTTTTGCACCGCTGCATCACTAAACGTTAGAGGACAAACACTGCATTGCTACGATGGTGTAGACGGCAGAGTGAGAGTCCAACAGCTCAGTGGACTCACGGGTGCATGCCAGGTCTGCCGGTGTCCATCCTCCCGCGTCGGTGCAGGTTAGCTTTCGAGGGGTCGCCGTCGAAGGCAAGAAACCCCTTTCACACACCAGGTTCACCTGATCTCCGACCTCATACACACGATTTAGGGTCAACTCCTCGATCCCCTCAGCGACATCAGGACGGCTACACACTGGACCAGAAAGATTCACAGGAATAATATGACAGTATACGCCACACCGCATAATCCACCGTGTAGACCAGAACATCGTGCACACTTTTGAAGCTTTTGACTCGACACCATACATTTTCTACAAAAGATACATTCAACATAGATAAAGGCCAGTGATGAAAAGTACAGAAATACTTGCAGCATGTGACAAAAGAAACACGAAAGAGTCGATTCATGCTCAAAGACACATAAAGCAATCATCCTGCTCTATTTTACCGTTCTTGGATGTTACAGCCGTGTATAAAGCCACTTGGCAAAGGAGAAGCAGAGCCAACGCAGGAGCCATCTTCTCGTGGGTGAACTCTCCTCAGTGGAGCCAGCATGAGGCCTGCCGCTGGGTAAAAGGGCCCGATAGCCCGCTCCAATCTCCAATCAGATGCCAGGGTAAGCTCCTATTGATTGAGCACAAAGGTCTTAACTCTTGCATATTTACCCAGAACTGGTCGATAACCTTGATTTAGTACAAGAAGCCAGCAGCTTGATTTGAACTCATAAATAATGATTCCAAGACACTGTACAAATACACACGCACACACACGCACACACACACACACACACACACACACACACACACACACACACACACACACACACACACACACACACACACACACACACCACACACACACCCACACACACACAGAGGCTCACTCAGTGGAGAATAATGTCCAATCTGACTGCAGGCTGTGAGAACCACAGTAACGATTCTCTGGCCAGCCGACTGCTGCGGAGGGAGCTGAAGGGACAGAGGAAATACTGTCTGAATGAGCTGAAACATTAGGCTGTGATGGCATGTTGCACATTTCTCTTTTCCAACTCCTTTCTGGGCTCTTTCCGTTTGTTTCCCAGTTCAACCACAGGGGACATTAAAGTTGTATCTTTCTGCTCATTAGTCACTGCAGCTTTTATTTTCTCGTATGCCAGTTTTCCCATTTCCATCTACTTTATTGTACAAACACACACACACACACGCCTACACACATACACACACACACACACACACACACCCACACACAGAGTTTACAAATAGTAGAACAATAGGAAGAGGTACAGGTTTATCAATCAATCAATCAAACTTTTATTTCAGACTCAAGGTCCAGATAGTACAAAATACAATATAATAGAATAAAATATATACAAAATCACAAGTAAAGTACATAGAACTATAAATTATTTATAAATAGACAGCTGTACCAATGTCTCCACAGCTGGGACTGGTATTAGAACTCAACTTTATGTTTGATAAAACCATGATGATTTCATTTTCATCAACAAGCCAGATAAATTTGTACATAAGATTTCTTAAAACGGCTTGGAAAGTATTGCCTCCTGCAGCCACAGACATTTCAATGTCACTACTCCATCTTGGTTACTTCAATAATATTCGCATGGCATCATAATAAGCTTGAAGAAAGTTTAAAGAAAGTTTAAGAGAAGAAGGTAGTCCACTTAAAATAAAGACAGGAACCTTGTGAACTGCAGAACCGTTCTCACTGAAATGACGCAATACCTAACTAGGTCAAAGGATTTGTATAGAGGAGTAATACTGTTTCTTCAACTAGGCAGATATAGACTTCATTATTTGAATGAAATACACATCATGTCACTGACAGATACAAGCTCGTGTTCTGAATGTTTCAGATTGACTCGAGCTGCAAAACACATGATTTCAGAGAAGAGTCCATCGAGGCTCTAACCCAGTTTCATTTGCAAATATTTGTCTTTCACATGTGAGGAACTGAGATGGCCAGACTGCACTCCGGGTCAGTGAACCGGGGGGGGGGGGGGGGGGGGGTAGAAAGATTGGTCAAGTTCTAGAGATAGCAATCGAGTCAAAAGAGCTGGCCGGCTGTGAGGCAGCTGTTAAAATACTTCAAATGGCAATACATGCATTCCAGCCGAAAGACCAGCCACCTGCAGCAGTGTAAGTCCAAGGCACCCAATTAAAGGCCTGTTCATAATAACAGAAATAGATCTTTCAGAACAATCGACCCAATGAAGCACATTGTCAGAGACACACACGGAAACCAAAACCATCTGGTTTGTGTTTCATAAATGTGTAATGGTTACAGGTACTGGAACCCAAAAGCACGACACAAAAACAGGAATGCAGGAGGAGGATCTTTACTTGGTGATTCAGGCAGGTGTCATAACCGGGTGGTCCGTTAAATAAGGCAAAAATCTTAAGTCGGGTCAACAGGCAAACAGGGTCATAACGGGCAGATCAGATTTAGAATTTTGGAATTCGCTGGCGAGTTTGTCACTGACACACAAGACAATCTGGCAGAAGACAAGTGGAAGTGAGGGAGCTACATAGTGAGGGACTAATGAGGGGATGGGCTGCAGGTGAGAAGGGCGTGAGGACCAGGTGAAGGGAATGAGGGACAATCAGTTGAGGATGACAGGATCTGGAATGACAGGAGAGTTGATTAAGCATGCAGGCAGGATGAATATAACTATGAAGGTGGGGAAATCGTGACAAAATTGAGGTTTTTGAAGGACCAGATACACAGCAGTGTTGTTTTCTCCACGCAAAATAACAATGTTTATTGTTGTTAACAAATTATGAAGAGTAAAAAAAAAAATAAAATGCATCAAGTCTGAGTACTCTGCAAGACATAAGCACAACATGAGTGGAAGCTACTCAAACGCAACATTCGTTGGATCTGTGCCGAACTCAGGACTTGTCATGACTTGTTGAAACCAATTGGGCGGTTATACATGTGTAATGCGCCATGTTTCCACACGATGACGCAAACCATCCACAAATTCCTGAAGCGGGACGAGGGGCCTCCTTCTTAAAGTGGGTCCTGCTCTGTTGCCTGACACCAGCCAGATGGAAAAGAAGGAAGCGGCGAGGAGCAGCGTCAAGTTAGACAAAGATATGGCCGACCGGGACCACCAGAAGGAAGTCTGATTTAGAAATAAAATATCTTAAAGTAGACGTTAAAGACAGAAGCGTGCTCTCTCTGGCCTTTTGAATGGACCTTTTGAAAAGTATTGCTCCACATGCTAGGAACTATGATGCTATGCAAAATAAATGTGCTGCTTTGGGCAAAAAAACATTGTTTTAGCATCAGCTACAGACTTCATCAGAAATAATCTGGCAATTCAGAGATTCCTGACTCCTGATTTTTTAATAGTAGAATACTTTATATGCAGAAATGTGAAATCTGATCTTTCTGATGAAGGTTGATAGCTGTCACTTTCATGTATTGTTTGACAGCAAATGCATCATGAAGCCCTTTGTGAGATAAATAAAGGCAGCACAGATACACGGCTGCACTTAGGACACTCAGAGCTGTTTTTATGGCAGTTTAGGAGTTTTATAGTTGCCAGTTTATTAGGTGGCTAAAGCTAATACCTCCCAAAGCCCTGTAATAAATCCCACCTCCACAGAGGTCATATATCTGTTTAGAGGTGCTGTTTAAACTTTATGGCCTGGGAGTTGTGGTGCTGTTGCCACACGGTGCCTCATACTGAGAAGTGGATATTTTGTCTAACTTAATTGATACAAATGACTTATATGATAACTGAACATTAGAGCATTCACGATTTATTGCAGGGCATCTCTTTTATGTTGCACAGTTACTGTTGTAGACTAATTCCTTCACAAAAAAAGAGGCCTGACCGTAATATTTATTTAACATTATTATTTAGGAAAACAAATTGAGTATTGAGAACTATTCTTTTAAATACTTGATATTTTATTTAGGTCAAAATAAAAATAAAAATAATTATAAATAAGGAAGCAAAAAATAAAACAACAACCATGCAACACTTCACCAACTACTCTCTTATCAACTTAGATGGCGCTTTGCAACAAACTGTAGTCATACTGGGCATGGACCAGCTAGGTGTGACTTGTGGAGCAAGTTTTGTGTGTGTGTAGAAAACAGCCTCTCCCACAATTGATTTGAAAAAAGAAGAGGAGGGGGAGTTTTAATTTGAAGGAACTAGCCGGATATAGCATTCGTTTCCGCTGTGTCTAGCTTGGCGGAGCTGTCAGTGGAGCAGCCCAGTGGAGACAGCAGGCAGGGAAAGCCCTCAGACAGTAAGTACAGTGTCTCCGGCGAAGACCGACGCCCCGCGCTCTGCTGGCTCCACGCTGAAGGCTGCGCCTCTCACCGGACGGTACACACTTCCAGGACCGCGAGACCCGAGCTGTGAGCGCTGCTTCTTTCGCGAGCGAGGACATGGCTGACGTGAATTCTAACGAGTCGTCCCCGATCACCACGGACGTGGCGAACAGGTTCGCTCGTAAAGGTGCTTTGAGGCAAAAAATCGTCCACGAAGTGAAGAACCATAAATTCACAGCCAGGTTCTTCAAGCAGCCGACTTTCTGCAGCCACTGCACCGACTTCATCTGGTAAGCCTTCCCGTCTCCCACCACCCCCACACGGCTGCTGCCTGTTGCATCGTGGTAACTTCGATGATGTAACACAACTTCATGGGAACTTTCCCTTCCTAATTCCCTCCACCTACACTTCGCCTGTAGCTCTCAAAGTGACCGGAAGCGGGAGTAAAACAAGTCGGGGTTTTTCTACCAGAGTGGGTTTTCGTTTCGGGGATCCCACTTTCTTAGAGATTGGGTCCAAGCGACCCCATATGGGAGGAGCTATTCTGTTGTTTATGTTATTATAGTGGCACTGGCATAATAACTGTTTGTAGGAGAGGGAGTCAAACTCATGCTTAGAATACAAAATGTTAGTGGAAATATAATCCCAGTGGGAATTAAGTGGCCCCAGTAACTCCAAGAACCCCATTCTTTTTTGTGTGTTTTTGTTGTTGTTGGGATAACAACATACATGTTGCACAAACATGAATGAAGACATTTCTGCAATGATGGCAATGTGTCCCTGAACGACAACTATGAAAGTCCACTTTTCCTGTCGTGTCCCCTCCCCACGTTACCGCCGGCTGAGATTGGACCTGGTTAAAGTCTCTGGATGACACATAGGTTCCCTCTTCCTGGCGCAGAGTCCAGCTAATAAAGCCTTCCGCCCTCAGTTGTTTTCTTTTTACACATCAAGCATGTATTGCTGAAACGCTCGATGTTGCTGCTCACCGGCTGGATGATTTCTAGGAGACATTCTTGGGTTTACTGACGCTGAGAGAGCTTCACCAACTCTACAGAGGATCGACTCAACATCTGCACATGTGGTTTTGAGTGGAAACACACACGAAAGGAGAGGTCGTGACCTGCAGGGCTGTTGCCTTTAAGCTGCAGTTCTGTATGACAAAACATATCTATATATAGATATATATCTATATATAGATATATATCTATATATAGATGTGTGAGGCCCTTTATTGCTGGTAGCTTTACACCTACTCGCTCCTCAGCTAAACAAGAGCTCAACACAACTAGAAGGCAACAACCTGTTGCTTGGCTTTCAGAAAGTTGCCTCTTTATGCAAGCTGCACATTTGTGACTTGTAATCGGGACATATTTTAGTTTTTTAGCAGTGTCTCAGCTGTTCAGTGTACTTGTTTTCCCTTCCTGTCCTGACAATGTGACTAAAATCAAATAATTTGACAGACAGCAGTAGAAGAAACACCGTATGGCCGAAGGTCTGCAGGCTTTCTATGATATGTTGGAACCCGGCTGCAGGGAATTGTTGCCGTTCAGCATTCGTGAGGCTCACAGTGATGTCATGGCCGACTGCCGGTGTTTCTGATCACCCCAGAGACGTTGGATGGGGTTGACGTCAGGGCTTCCACCGAGGCAGACTCAGAAACTCGTTGAAACCAGGACGGGCCTTCCCTGAAGGCGTCATGGGAGACTCGGGAGTGTCCGCGCGTGGTCGATCGCAAAGCGTCGTTGAGAGTAAAATGTGTTCGGAAATATTCATTTTATATTGCGAAAATGACGAGAAATGCTGCAAAATGTGAAACTCTTCCATATTAGAAGTACATAATGAAACCCTGTTTCTGGTGGGAATGAGTCGATCAATGGATCTGCTGTGTTGGTATACGTGTGTGAGAGTAAAACAACCATTTCATTCTGACTTCTTTGTTTTCACAGGGGGTTTGGAAAACAAGGATTCCAGTGCCAAGGTAAATGCAAAATTGACTGTCGGCTGACTCATTCAGATGTAATGAGACCCTGACCGCATGTGTGTGTGTGTGTGTGTGTGTGTATGAGAGACATGTACAGTGACCGTGTTTACATGCATTCGAATAACTGGCTTAGTCGGACTGAAATCGAATGATCCGTTTCATGTCAACACCTTTGTTCGACTATGTGCGGTCCGACTACGATCCGATTAACACCCCTGGATAACGCGATCCGATCCGGTTGATAATTCGACTATCGCGGCATGTAACGGTGAATTGGATTAGGAACTGGACTTTGCGTCTTTGCGCATGCTTGAGATCCCGCCGCCCTCCTCCCCCCTCCCTCCCATGTCGTGACCCGGAAGTCAAAAGAGACGATAAGTTGTCAAACAAACAAACAACGCTCTGGAGAACACAAGAGCCACCGCACATTTCTGGACCGAAGAGCAGACAGAATTTATGCTTAATGTATTGAAGGAGTTGAACATACTAAAGTTCATGGTTCTTTATCGAAATGTTGATGTTGTTGGTTGTTGTAGGTAGTGGTGAAGAGGTCAAGCGGAAATGGCTGTATCACCACGAGTTGTAATGAAAACAGCGCCACCTATGGTATCGGATATGACATGCTTTCAAAGGCCAATGATTCGAATTACTCACTGCCATGTATATTGGGATAATAGCAGATCCCCCAAAAGATAGCAGAGTCCGACTAAAGCAAGATTCAAATGACACCATCATGTAAACGCACTGACTGTGTTGAGCGTGGGCTTCTGGCTGCTTCTCCCATTTGATAATCCTGAACATGTACTCTTTCATGTGTACGGCGAACAGGCGAAAGGGATGTTTGGTGAAGAATGTATCCGTACACATCCGTCTGTGTGCATGTGTCCGGTTATACTGCCGACTCACGATAAAGATGACGGGGAAAAACGGCTTATTGATTTGTTTGCTTTTTAGCAAGCTCGACATAATTTTTTTTACACACGTGTTATTGTGGCCGGGAAGTATTTAAATCAGGTGGCCTGATGGGAATGAGTCTTTTAACAATGTTTCTGGGGATCTAGTTCTTTTGTGCATTGTGCTGACTTCCATTTAAAATGTTTATTAACACGGTAATAATTGGAACTGAATGTGCTATATTTTGAAGTTCATGCATCAATAACGCGCCTCCTAATAAGTGACGCTTTTGAGTCGTGACGACAGGAAACGAACACTTTGTGAAAAAGAGCCCGATGGAGGCGTGTTTGATATAAAGGGCGTGAGCTGAAAGCGAAAAGGATGACAGGTGAGACGGTTTTTGACACCTCTATGTGGGATGACGGACACGTCTAGTCCCCGACAATCAGCAGCATCACTGAAGGTGGATTTCCCGTCAACCCGCCGCGTTGAGCTTCAGCGCGGCAGCAACCCTCAGAATTCCTCATCTAATGTGGAAATGTGCGGGCCTGCCAAAGTCTGGCTCTGACGGAGAGTGCCCAGGTAACGGTGTGGATGATGTTAAGCTGATGCTGCACTTAGAGGTAGAGTCTTTCATGTTGTTTTAGCGCACTCTTATTTATTTTCTTCCAAAAGTAAGCCTGCGGTACGACCCCTTGCTGATCTGAAATTCAGGCTGTTCCAGTTATGTGCATGGACCAAAAAGAAAAAGAAAAGAAAAAGCACATTTACATTCTAGACACACCCGTTGAAAAGACAACAACAAAAATAATCTTTCATCAAACTTCAATATTTGATCACATTTGTTGAGCTGCCGCAGTACTACGACTTCTTATCAGATGGCCTCTGGAGCAACGGTGTCAAAAGTGTGTTCGCAGTAAACATATAAAGCATCTAGCGGAAGGACTTGATTGAAAACCCACTCTCACGTCTCTTCTCTCTCACTCTTCTCTCTCTCTCCCTCTCCCTCTTTCTCTTCTCTCTTCACTCCCTCCCCCCTCCCGTTTATGGAGGACTCAAAATGACTTAAGTATAAATAAATAAATAAATGAATGCATGAATAAATATGGGAATAAATGAATAAATGCTTAAATAAATGTATAAATAAATAAATAAATGCTTAAATAAATGTATACATAAATACAGTAATGAATAAATATACGTTATAAATCAACAGGACATCATTAAATAAATATATTTCTACATTTCTGTATTTCTTCATTTATTTATCTATTTATGTGTCCACACGTATTTCTTCATTTATTTATGTGTGACATTTACATGTCCGTATATTCAAATGAGCTGGGCGGTCCGAACCTCTGTCTAAAGCATGATTGGTCACAGGAGTGTGATGCACCTGGTGTGTTGTGCTCTACTACTTCTGCCTGGCACATGAAGCTGAAGTTGGCTCGCTCAGCTAACCGTTAGCAGAAGTTAGCCTAGACAGCTTTTTGACTTCAGCCCTTTATCAATTCCAAGTACACTGAGTACAGACTCGTGTTTTCTTGGAGTCTGGTCTTGTGAGTCTGGTCTTGGGAGTCCAGACTCTCGAGGATGCAGGACGGTCTTTCTGGTCTTGTGACGTCACCACATCAACTGTTCTTGCTCATGAATTTACTCCAATTATTCACTGTAAAATACTTTACAGGAGTAGAATGTGTTGCGGTGTCCACTGTTGTTTGGCGTAGGCTACGAATAAACGATAATAAATATACAACGTCTCGTAGCTTTCCTGGCCCAGGGTCGCTACAATATGAAGTTATGAATCTTAACCCTCAGTCAAATTGACGTAACGTTATCTTTTAATAAATAATAAACTCTTTGTGCTCTTTAGATCCTCCAAAACCTAATTATATCTCATGTTTAGCCGCTACGGAGACGTCAGAGCCAGCGGAGCATTTCAAAAAGTCCTGCCGAGATCAGGCTTCTCTCGGCGGCCACACAGCGCTGAGCGCCCGCGCCGGAGCTCAGAGGTCCATGAGCAGAACCTCAAATCTCCGTCGCATATCCTTATTAGGCTGAATCTCGATAAACCGACCACAGATTTGATGCTTAAACTACTAACTTCTCGGCTGAAAACATCCTTAAATTACATTCCGTGATTCAACAACAGTAGTATTTAGAATGTACAGACAAGAATGCATAATAAACACTGTTCGTCTACAGGTCCAAGTGCTAGGGATCGATTGCTTCTGTCTTGCTCTCCGACTTGACCAATCCTGTTCAACAATGAGGTTCGGACCGCCCAGCTCATTTGAATATACGGACACGTAAATGTCACACATAAATAAATGAAGAAATACGTGTGGACACATAAATAGAGATATAAATAAATGAAGAAATACAGAAATGTAGAAATACATTTATTTAATGATGTCCTGTTGAGTTATAACTTATATTTATTAATTTCTGTATTTATACATTTATTCTTGTATTTATTTATACATTTATTTAAGCATTTTTTTATTTATTCTTGTATTTATTCATGCATTTATTTATTTATTTATACTTAAGTCATTTTAAGTCCTCCATACCCGTTGGGAACTCGAAGATATAAACACTTCGCGAGGCGTTTGATCTCCAGGAGTCAGAAGCTCCTCCCTAGAGTGTCAGAGAGAGTGAAAGTCCTCGTACTGGAAGGTTTAGGGGTGGTGCCTCGTGTGTCTCTAGGACCATGAATTACAGGAACGCTATAGGAACGTTATAGGAACGTTACAGGAACGATATAGGAACGTTATAGGAACGTGACAGGAACGATATAGGAACGTTACAGGAACATTATAGGAACGTGCGCTTTGACTACCAGAAGCCCCAACACCCGCCCTTCTATGCGATCTCCCCCCGAGAGGCGGGAGGCAGTCTGCTCTTCAGTCTTTGCTCCCCCTTGGGTGAAACCAGGCTCAGTAATGAGTCGGCCCCAAGGTGTCGGAGTGCTGACACACTCGCATGTTTTTGCATAACCTGACATTAACCCCCTTTAGCAGCGAGTTGTCATTTTTCCTCCCGCCTCGTTGGCAACAGCATGTTTCCATACAGGAAGCGATACGTGTAACGATTGGAAGGACGTCAGAGAGACGGGGCGTGCGTGAGAGATCTTAAGCACGGACGCTGTTCTGGAGGTTATTTTTTTTCTTTTCTCTGTCAACAGCAGAGGACTGGCGGCACCGGTCAAAAAACTGACCACTCCTTCATAACTAATGTTAAATAAATGATGCGTGCCATATCAAGATGAAGATAATTGGTTACACTGCAGCCATTCCAAGAGGGAAAGCCTCCCCCCATTTTATATTATCTGTTTAGACATCAATTATTCAACTTAAGCTTCAAAAAAATGAGGGTCGAGTGCTCCAGCAGAGCCAGCGAGCCTCTCAGCCCCTACTTGATGTGGCAAAGTAATAAACCGGAGAGAGCGGCATTTCTCTAACAAGAGTGACATTTCATTTTCAGCCCTGCAAAATGCCTCTTTTCTAAGACTAGGGTGGGCGGCACAGTGTCACGTGGAGTTGATTGGGTTGTGAGCTGGACATCGTGATTCTGGTGCATACATTTAAGCTCATTAAATGTGTTGTCTTGTGTGGGGTTATTTTTGTGAATAATTTGGTATTTTATATATATATATATAGAAAGTACATAGCATTTTTGCCAGATGGGAAGTGAGATTTAATATCATCATTGAGAATATCCCTTCTAATGGTTTATTAATCATTGGAGCCGTGTAAAAAGGCCCACATTTCACTCGTTCTAGCTTCTCAGATATATGCTATTTGCTAGTTTTCGTAATCTTCTATACATTTATATCTTTGGGGTTTGGATTGTTCTTTGACAACAATCGACCAATCCGATGATGTCATTTAGGGCCTTGAACATTTAGCAGCCATCAGACCTTCCTGGCATTTTATCGACCAAATAATGAGTTAATTAATCCAGCAAGTACCGTAATTGACTAATTCATGAATAAGAAAAAGAGTGGTTCGTCTCAGCCCTGCTGTACTGTAGTCCATGATATGTGAGCATTGTTCATTGTAAAACCCATTAAGTATATTGTGTAAACATGAGTTATATTGGAAGAAAAAACACACATGTAATGAAACATTAGAACAAAGTCCATTTTGAGCAGAGTTAATGTTGTGTAAACAAACAATCACACCAGTGACCAGCGTTCCAGATGCTATCTGTCCGTCTGTCCGTCTTCACCTGGCTACTTTTCCTGCGGAGTCTTATTTCAAGGCTCAAGGCAGCAGCCGCCGTGCAGCAGGGCGTCTCGAATTAGATTGTTTGACATTATAATACAGCCGAGCAATTCAGTGCACTCTGCGGATCCACTGCTCAGCTCTGGTTGACTTCCCGTGAGCCGGGGTAGTGGGTTAGGGTTTCTCATTTGGGTCTCACCTCTCCGAGTTCTGATCTTCCGAGAGTTAAGCCGACCTTCATTCAGCCAAACGGATTCACGGCGAGCCACATTCTTGTCGGCCACTAAGCATCCGTCCTTAAGTGTTGGAGGTCAAGTGCCTTCTTTCGAGACACTTCCTTTTCATTCCTTGCTCCAGATTTTCTCACTAATCCAGGGTTTCTGTCACAAGGTGACTTTTTAAAACACGATTTTAATGGGATATTATGAGGCCTCTGTGCCCTGCCCCAAACCGCATCGAAAATAATTATTATAATAATAATTAAATGAAATATAATAAATGTTTCTCTCCATCTACTGAGATATGAAGCAGGAAATCTTGATTTAAGCCTTATTTATATTTACCTTTTATACCGTGGCGTCGGCCTCCGTGGTGCATGACGAGGTGCCGCGACACCTTGTGAAGCCTTTGTGCTCCACGCACGATACGCAATGAGGTCATTTACTGCTCCTGCACCTTCGCGGCGGGCACTCTAAGCCGAGCATGAACCAGGCTTTTAGATGCTAATATTTTGACTCGTAAATAGTTTCTAGCTTCTTGTTAAAATTTTAAAAATAGTCCTATAAACTGCTGCTTTTTACAGAGTATAAACTAGAACGGGCACTCGGTAGAGTGCATAACTTCGCATATTACAAGATTGGGCATTGAATTATGAACATTTTGGCATTAGTTGCATGCCAATTGGATAAAAATGGACTGCTATGGTAAAAAGAAGATTTTGAACTTTTCATGACTTTGACCTTGACATTTGACCCGATTGATGCCAAAATCTAATCAAATGGTCCCCGGATAATAACCAATCATCCTACCAAATTTCATGCGATTCGGTTTAATACTTTTTGAGTTATGCGAGTAACACGCATACAAATAAATCAATACACGGCGATCAAAACATAACCTTTAGCATTTTCAATGCGAAGGTAATAAAGTATAACACACATTTCAACAAAGACAAGAAAGCTACAGAGTCAACAGAGAACCAGGAGGCTTCACAGGAGGTTTTTCTTGTTGTTGCTACAGCATTCACCAAGTTACATTCTCTGCTCGTAACAGATCGTTTCTCGAGTGTCGATGCGTTTGATGGATTTGTGCTCACTCGGCGGTTTCCTAAGAAGAACCTCTGAGTTCCTCAGTGCATTGGATGTTCATCAGCAGACTATAGATGACTGAATTTCGCCCCGAGGCCTTGCAAAGTTCATGAGAGGAAGCTAAAGAGTATTCATGTTGCCTCCCGAGAGAGAAGACTACTTGATATCCATCTGGTTAATTTGACACGATTGTGTTTCTGCTGTGAGAATCCCAAAACGATTCCAACCAACCAGTTAATCACACTAATCATACAGAGCAGCTCATCCTCATTGGTCCTTTGATATTTAGTGTTCTGCTTAATGACTTTGACACTGCCAGACAAATAACAAGGACTCCCAATGCTTTCAGAATCGGCTTTATTGGCCTTGTCAGCATATACATACAAGGAGTGGAGGAGTTGGAGCTGGTTGTGACCAGCTTGTGATGGCTCTCCAGTGCGGTTTCCTGACTCTGGAGATGGATAAGTTAGATATGGAGGGAGCGACTTCATCCGCCAAATCCCATCAATACACAGTGTCTTTCTTTACCTCGTGCTGTTCTTTGTTTGGATAGTACTCGGAGCATCCTAGTACACATCCGCCACCATGTCGTCCCTGTTGACAGGCCATGAAAAGGTAAACTCTGAGACGGTCCCTAGCTGCCCTTGGCAGACTGGCACACAGATTATACGATAACTGCTTGTTGTTGTTGCTTCAACTTTTTATATCCATTCGCTCAGACGGTACACGCTTCTCACACGATGCTTTTCCCTGCTTCATTTGAACGCCATCCCGTCGTTAAGGACACCTGGTTACACGGGTGAAGGTTCAGCACCCTCGCAGCCTCCATGGTGGCCAGAAACGCTGGAGGCAGTTTGAGCTCGGCAGATTTTTTATTTCTCCAGGGGTTTACACTGCCTGTAATAAACTCCATCTTTACCTTTGCATTGAAAATGCGGAAGGTTATGTTTTGATCGCCGTGTATTTATTTATTTATTTGTATCCGTGTTATTCGCAGAACTCAAAAAGTATTGGACCGAATCGCATGAAATTTGGTGGGATGATTGGTTATTATCCGGGGACCAGTTGATTAGATTTTGGGATCGATCGGGTCAAAGGTCATGAACAGGTCAAAATCTTCTTGAATCGCATGAAATTTGGTGGGATGATTGGTTATTATCCGGGGACCAGTTGATTAGATTTTGGGATTGATCGGGTCAAAGGTCAAGGTCAAAGGTCATGAACAGGTCAAAATCTTCTTGAATCGCATGAAATTTGGTGGGATGATTGGTTATTATCCGGGGACCATTTGATTAGATTTTGGGATCAATCGGGTCAAAGGTCAAGGTCATGGAAAGGTCAAACTCTTTTTTTTTACCATAGCACGATACATTTTTGTCCAATTGGCATGCAACTAATGCCAAAATGTTCATAATTCAATGCCCAATCTTGTGATATGCGAAGGTATGCGCTCTACCGAGTGCCCATTCTAGTTTTATGATGTTTTTTTTACAATTTCAACCTTAGATGGCCTGATATAAACCACGCTGATGTGTGCCTCAGCGAGTAGCGTGTTTACAGTGAAATGACTGGAAATAGCGTGGCTCTGCTGTTTAGCTACTTGCATTAGAAAACAAACTTTGAAGTCCTAATTCAGTGGGACGCTTTTCAAAAGTGCCCCCTCCAGTTTCTGGGCTTGCTAAAAATTGTATTTCAATTTGACAATTAGCCGTTTCCCAAGAAAAACTTTCTCCAGCTTTCTGTCTGCAATGTATTTTGTTTGGCTGTTTATTTATTTGCCTACACAAATATGGGGAAGTGATGCAAACAAACTTTGAGCAGAAAGAGCCGACAGTGCCTTTTTCATTTGTGTCCCAGTTTAGCCTTAAAGCCTCTTTTTTTTTTCTCCCCGTACCGTTATTTAGCCTCCGAGAAATGATTATGAGAAGAAATGGCCTGTGACCGACACATGAAAGCCCCGCTGACTGTGGTCCTGGGATTCTCATCAGCCGTAAGACTGCAGGCCACCCAGCTGCATCTGTTGCCTCCGTCACCTAAGAGGCCGACTGTTCATGCCTCCCTCTCTGCCGTATACTTAGGACAGAGAAACAGATTAATTGATAACAGCTTTGATTCACACAGCTTGTCTAGTCTCTCCACTCCGTCTCCTTTCATCTCTCCTTTTCCTTATATTTTCGTATCTGTTTGGCCTCATTTATGTTTTTGGCTCTCAGCTGATGCCGATGGGGCTGCTCCAATATTTTTTCTCTTTGTGTACATACACATACACACAAACAAACAAACACGCACACACACAAAACACACACACACACACACAAACACATATCCAATCCCTCCATCACATCTAGATGAAAAAGTGAAAAATAGCAGATGGGGATTTAGTTTGATCTGGGTCTTATTCTCATACGTTAACCTTCATCAGGATACAATGTGGAGAGACCTTTTGAATGGAGAATGAAGAGAAGTGTCATGTCAAATGTGTGACTGTGTGTGTGTGTGTGTGTATGTGTGTTTATGAGACAGAGAGGGAAAGGGGCAGGGTTCAGCTTAGGCTATATATAGTGTCTCCCCGGGGCCCTGAGGAGACGCACTGCTCTGCATAGAGCAGCTTCTGTGTATGGATGGACACTTGCTCTGTCTTTAGAAGGCTGATGTGTGTGATTGCATAATTTCTGGGGACACACTTTGGTTAGGTTCTGCAGATGTCAGCAACTTATTTTTTAGTGTTTTGAAGACATCGTTTGTAATTTCTTCCTCTTTCAGAAATGTGCACCCATCTTATTGCTGTATGGACTCGACCCCAATGATCACCACCACCAGCTATTCTTAAGTATTCTTTACAGAAATCAGAGGCACATTCACCCATCCAGTGTAGCTCGTTCAAACGAAAGACAAATGGGGAAGACCGCTCAGTAAACAGAGCATTACAATGTTGCAGAAACAGGTGGAAGACAATCTACTGCACATTAAAATCAATTTCACAACGCATTTAATTACACTTACATTTATTTCTATTATTAATTTCTAATTTTACATCATTTCAAAGACTTTTGTATCGAGGTGTCTTCAGTAAAAGATGAAGTGACTTGTTTTCAACAAAACCACATATAAATAGTAAATAGTGTCCGTTAATAAGGTTGTGAAAAATAGTTGGGCCCATATTTTGCTGTGGTTATTTTCTTTATTATCGTTGAACAAGTCTGAGAAAGTCACCCTGTACAGTCTCCACTTATTGCTGGTGTGTTTGACGCCTTTTAAACCGTAGACTAAATCCACACTGCTGTTTGATCTATTAGTACAAAAAGCATTTGTCCTTATTGTAAAACCAACATTAATTGGTCAGTGAGCTACTGGTATCAATGCATGATAACACCCATAATCTTTGAGTTCTGTAGCTGGCTTGTCTCATGAAAATGAACAGCAAGAAAAACACTGTCAGTCCCAGGAGCTCTCAGAGAGCTGCTGCTTTCTGATTGGCTGGTCACCTCTCATCTCGTCTTCTACATGTCAGTTGTGCACCTACCAGTGGTGGCTGGTGATTTTTTGGGGGGGGGGGGCGCAGTTGGGCGACGCGGTTTAAATAGCACTCAACAATGAGAAGAAAAGTGGTTTTGAGTAGAATATTGTAAAAAACAAAGCTTTATTTCAAGAACACACCGTGCTCAACACTGTCCAATAACAACTATCAACACACTGTGACTTTGGGCATGAGAGGTTCAGAGCAGCTTGAAGGAACATTGGGTTGGCTTTCAGAGGTTTACAAAATAAAAGAGTTTCACCCTCGCATGAAAGAGGTTCAGAGCAGAATAGAGTCAGAAAGAGATGCATCACATGTTACATTGTACACCCAAGACCCAGAACCACTACTGTAAAGAAAAAAAAACTCTCAAACCTCTCAAGTTAACTCCTTTCTAACTATCTCTCTAAAGTTCTATCAATCCTGTCCTGCCATCTGTGAATGTTGTTTTTGAATGTTTTTTTGTTCTTTTTTGTGTGTTTTTTATTTTCATGGTTCTTCTCTGCTCTCTGCTCTGCCTTCTGCAGTTGGTTTTCTTTGCCGTTGTAGCTTCATGCTGTTAAAGATTCATGCTTTACATTTGTTGTGCACGCTTACGCTTCCTCACCCCTCTTGTAGTCCCCGTTGTTTCAGAGTTCAGTTTCAGAACTTTTGACACAGGAAACAAAGGACAGCTCACACAGCATGACTCCAGCTGACCAGCTTGTTAGCGTTAGCTACCTGCTAGCTCGTGCCGTGTGGAGCTCTCTGGCTGAGAGCGACCGGTCTCTGATTGGCGTATGGTCAGTCAAAAAAGAAAAAGCGATGCCAGGGGGGCGGCTTTTTTTGCCCCAAGATTCACGTTTCATCCGCCAATGAGAAGCCGTCCTTGCCGAAACGACCGTGAAATGTTTGCTCGCTGCCGCGCACACACGTTGGGCCGGCGCCCTGAAAATGGGGAGGGGCTTCTCTCCGTGATAATGAGTGGCGATATATTATTTATGTCACATTTAACTTAAGTGGTTGTTGACAGGGGCTTACGGTCTCCCACACACATTTAGCGCGTCAACACGGTATATTTACTATTTAAATGATTTGGTATATAATGTTTTTTGACAGTATATATTATATTTTTTTCTTCTTTTTTCATCTCAAAATTTTAAGAGGGGCGGCGCCCTAGCGCCCTCTATGGATGCACCGCCACTGGCACCTACTAACCTCAAGTGTTGTCAAAGACCCAACTCATATTTCCTGCCTGTTTAAAAACATATCATGGTGTTAGCTAATGTAGCAAATAAAATCATTTAAATGTTAGCTATCTCCTTCGTATCCGTGTCTCGTTACTCTAACCCTTCCCTGTGGTTGTGTTTCTGCTGTAAGAACCAACCAATCACTGAGCTGACGGCATCTAGTGATCTCCCTGGAGTATTCAGATGACTGTTGCCTTGTTGGGATTTGATTTGCAGAAGTGCATATTGTTTCACTGAAGATAAAAGGGATGCAAGACGTGTTGCACACGTTTCTGAGTTTCTGACAACTAGTGTGTGTCACCTGTGGCCACCTTGTCGAGCAGAGAGGGCTTTGTCTCCGACTCCTACAATATTTTCCAATTAAGTGTGTTTTTTAAGCACGTTTTAATGTCACTCCTGTCATATGTGAAGCCTGGGTGACAGGTTTGGAAGGGGAGTGAGAGGTGCTGGCCATCAGAAACGGCATCGCCAAAGCAAACTGTATGACCGCCTTGAATCTCCCTGCACGCCTCTCGTCTCTTCCTGTTTCAAGACAATCAATTCAGACCAGCTGCATTAAGAGTAATCTAATCAATCATGGCGGTCTGCATTATTTAACAGCTGAATTCCCATCATGCATTGGGGGAAATGCCCTCTTGTGTTCAACATTCCTGATAACGCCTCTATGAAAACATGCTTCTGTTTGTGGTATTTGTCAGCCTGGAGGGACGACGCTGGGATGTTTAAATCCCAGTGCAGACACACTGAGCATTCATCATCAATATCGCTATTAAATGTATTGCGACTGAGCGCTGATGTTCAGCCACATAAGTCAATATTTGAACTGGAGTTGTGATGTTTGTAGTGCATTACCTTCTTGGGTTCCACGGACGACGTGTTGACGCCGGTCTGTTTGTCTCCTGGCACAGGACGGCTCCTGCGTGCAGGGCAATACATCCTCTGACACCTGCATGTCATGAGATAATGGAGCCCTGTTCACTTTCTGATTGCATGCTGTCATGATGCAGCGCAAATCTGCTTCACAGTTGGATAAGGGGATTTGAGAGCAGGAAGGGAACTGACTGAGCAGTCCCAGGTGGGATGACGTCCATGTCCCCGCTGTCATGCTGATGTCACATGGAATTTGAATGGTCAGGTTTTTCTGCCCCCCTCCTCTCTTTCTCTTTCTCTCTCTCTCTCTCTCTGTCAGTTGGAAGACACAGCTACAGCTGTGCTGCTGCTGTATTTAGCTCAAAAACTGGATTCTTATTGCATGTACATTTCGAAAAATACTAAACACAAAATGCCGTCAAATTGATTTCGGGGCCTCCAATTGTTCCTATTATTTATCTGGATGCGTGGCTTCGCATGTGATACCGTCATTCTGTAGAGAAATATCTGAACCTCAATGCAGACTTCAAGTTCTACGTTGTTGAGGAAGCAAGTGACTGCATTTTAATACCCTTGACTTAAAGGCAGAGCAGCTGAACTATTAGCACTCAACAGGTTTTTCTCAGACCTCTTGGATTTCAATGTGATTTCAAGCTACTATGAAATGTTTGCCCAACGACGCCTTCCAACAAATTGCTGACCCCAGTTTAATGTAATTTGTGTCCACACATAATGCATAGGACGTTTTTATGGTAACAAGCTTTGACCGTTTCACCCATACAGAGTTAGCAATAAATATTTAAATTAAATAGCTTTTTTGAGAAATAATTACTTTTTGAATGGACAGTGCAATTATCAGAGCATAAATATTAATCTTGCATATGAGAGAAAGTCTACTCGATATGAATTCAGAGGAAATGTAAAAGAAAAAAGACATAACTCCATGTGAATAATACTGTGGATTTCACTTCTTAACCCTCCTGTTACCTTTAGGGTCAATTTGACCCCAGGCTGTTTTTCACTGTGTCAAACATATAAGAAATATCAACTTTTTTATATATTTAAAGGGCTATTTAGGTAGTCAACAAACAAACATAAAGTACCTCACACTTAAACTCGGGAAACAATATTAATTCTAATAATTTTCTGGAGGTTTTAATTGCTGGGGTCAAATTGACCCCGAGGGTAAAATATGTGAGTAAATGTGAAGGTAAGACTAAAACGAGAGGCTTGTGTTTTACCGACACGCTGTTGGAATGACGTGACCATCATCGGACTATTATGTATTAGCCTCTGTCGGATGTGACATTGTGTTGAAGTCAGAATGCAACATCAACCGTTTCCTTTTCTCAAATCTGCCGCTCTGGCTTTTGCCTTTTCTTCCTGCAGCGTCACCATAACTACAACGTCCTTCGCAAGCAGCCATCAAATCTGACATAACTCAGAGTGTTAAAATCAATCCCTGCTATTGGCCCATTCTTGGCCTCGTAAGCCAGAAAGAAAATCTATTTTATGGATGAGCATGCGTGTGCACGTGTACTGATGTATGTACAATAAATGCGTATGGACAGCGTACCCATGTAGAGTCAGGTGCAAGTGCGAGGGCCCTGGCAGCAGCGCCACGTCCTGGCGTCTGCTATGTGTTTGCTCGGGGATCTGGAGCTCTTGAAGGAGGAAGCGTTTGGCAGCCCAGTCATCATAACAGGTTGAGAGCGTGCAGATGCTGCATGGGGAGCCAAAGTGGTGAGTCTCAACTCCTCGTGATTCCCCCTTCAGCTTGTCAGGAATGGTTCTAGTTGATATTTATTGTGGCTGGACAGTTTTACAGGGCTCATTCATGTTTATCACGGAGACTCATGACCAGTGTATTGTTGCGGCACAGTTACGTCTTTGCTGATAAACACGTAACAACCTTAAAACAACCGTAAAGCGTGTGACCGTTGGCGCCAGTGACTGTGTCCGAGGACCAACACAGAATTGGCTTCTTTTTCTTTTTTTTAGAGGCTCGTGTTTAGTAAATAGTATCCACATGGAAGAATCCATCATGGCATTCCTGCAACACAGACACAAGCCATGCTTTCACGACCATATGCTGCCCCCTCCACGTTCACATACGGATGCAACATTCCGGTCGCCTCGTTTTGAGAGTTGTTGAAAGGCCTTCAAGTTAGGATTCAAGTGGAGGAACCATCTGAAGAAGACGAGGCACATGCATAATGGAATATTCTTTAACTGTTATGAAGCCCATGTCGGCACACATTATCCCTTTTGATACACAGTGTCCTTTCAGAATGCATCAGTTTGTGGTAGTTAGGTTATTTTGACCTATTAAATAACCCCAGCAGCTGTCGTAATGGTTCTTAAAATCATCCATTTCGATGATTAAAGCTGTATCCACGGTTTCATTGTTAAATCTGCTTTCAGATGTGTGTTTTTTGTGGGGCAGAATCATAGCTAGTGCATAATGGGAGCTTAACGGTGGCTTTTACTTGAATAAAACACTCTTTCAGACCCTCTTTGTGTGAATAGGACCACCTGTTGTTCTCTAATTTGCTCGTAGGAAGTGTTCCCAGATTGCTGGGTTTAACTTTTTGGCTGGATGTTTGCATCAGGGAGCAATCTTTCCCTTCACTTCTTAATCAATGCAACAATGTAACATCAACAAGTCACAAATCCCACATCTGCCCACACGTAAAGTAGGCCTCTGGGCTGGCTCCCTTAAGCTGGATTGTCTGTCTTGCCATTTAACGCAGACCTCATGTTGACCTCTGCGATTAGATTCTTTTCTTTTTTTACGGTGAGCCCGGGTGACCTTCAGAAATCCACACAGGTCAACATCTCGGGATTAAATTCACATGGTTGGTCCTCTTTCAGTGTGGATCTTTTGCTGCAGGTTGGGTAGAATTTACCTTTTTAAAAGAGTGCATCTCAAGTTTTAAGGGCAGGTTTGACATAGAGAACATCGAAGTGGGACGACCCTCTTTATTCTTCTTTTGAAAATAACAACCAGTAATGATCGGGAGCAGAGGCTTGGACCCAATGGAAGAAGGAATTCCTTTTTGGTCGAGTCAAAAACAGACTGGGCATATATATGAACAGTCACATATATTTCCTGAGTAATTGGGTGCATAAGAACAAATTGACGTACATTTTTGAAGGGTGAATGTCTCACCTTTTTAATAAGAATATTATATGGATATGGTTGGACCCCCCCCCCCCCCCCCCCCGCGACGCAACCCCGGATTAAGAGGATGTGAATGGATGGTTGGATAAACTCTGCTCTTTTCCCTTCTGCCTCTTGTTTTAACAATTGATCTTGGCAGCTACAGAGATATGCTGTCGACTTTATTCCAGCACAGTTTGGAAACCGGCTGAAATGTTTCTTTCTGGTATATCAAGAAGCCGTGTGCAATAACAAGCTAGGGAGCTCAATTGATCGGCCAAGCAGCAGATCAAATCAGTGAGACGCCCGGACTGATCTGTAACGAGTTTCATTGTCACATCCTGGGGGAATGTGGGAATGAGATGAAACTGGGAAGTGGATGATCTAACAGTATCTTCCTCTTTACTTGATTGAACTGGCCACAGGCTTCTCGTTTACCTCCTGTAGATGTGCCCCCCCCCCCCCCCCCCTAGTACATTATACTGGAAGGCACTCCATGGATTAGAGCGCACAGAATAATCTTGATGATTACGAATTTCATTGGGCTCTATTATCTCCATCATCGTCATCATCAGTAGTTATAGCCACATGTGAGTTGCCATAGCCTGTTTGACCAAATGCACAGTATGTTGTTCATTCTGCTGTATTAGTTTGATCCAGTTTACACAAGTAAATACACACACATACACACACAATGGTTTTAAGGTATTAAAAGTGTAATTTAGGTCTTTGTATCAACATGTGTTTCCTGAGAGTGGTCAGCGATGGCTATCAACTTAATCCATATGGCCTGGTTTGTCATATATCACATTTCTGTCGTATTCCACGCTTTATTTAATTTTCCTATTTTTTGGGGGATAATTTCACTTTCATAAATCGATACACTTGATCCAGTATACTTTGAGATACTGAACAGCACACACAAAGATATACAGGGGGACGAATACTGTGAAACAGTCTGTGTATCAACTGGTTTGCATTATAGGACTTTTGATAGGCAGATGCAATATAAGTTACTAAAAGGTCCCCATGTAGCAAAGAACCCGAGCCACACATGTATGTGATGCTTTGTGACGGAGGCATTAGTCAATGCTCATTAACAAAGCATTAGACCAGTATCATGCTCATTCCGTTGGTACCCTTGGATGCAGTCAAACGGAAATCTGTGTGAAAACTGCAGTTCCATCCAGTAATCCTGCAGACTGATAGCTTTCCCATCTGGATTTAAAATACTTTCCGTTGTTATTTCCCACCCCCAAAATGAAGCATTTCAAATTCACGCCACGTAGCAACTGAAAGAAATTCCAAATCTGTATTTCTAGCTCCGAAAATGTATATTAACTTGAAAAGTAAGGATCTGTAATCTCTCTCTCTCGCTCTCTTTCCTCCTAGAGTTTATAACGCTCACTGAAGTCGAGATGATTTGACAGTCCACTCGCCAAAAATTCACAGATGGATACCGGGCAGCTCTACAATCACCCATAATAAATAAGTGTGATTCCTTTGACATATACTGCATTGATTACAGTATTCTTGGATACAAAAAAACATCTATAAAGCCTTTCACAGTGTTTCAACAATGATAACAATGACCTTGAGTCTGAAATAAAAGTGTGATTGATTGAATGATGCCTGTGAACGCAGCTCAGCCCCTGAAGTACGGTGAGGTAAAATAACGTGTCAAGCTATGCTCGCGCATTACCCCCAAAGATGGCGAATACAAGCGAAACAAATCGACTTCCAAGATCAGTGTGCTATTACCGAGTGGGTAGAATACATTAGCACGGCGCCCAATATTTATTGGCCATATATATATATATATAAATATATAAATACACCAGCGAGACAGCGAGAGCATACAAGTCACTAGATGCTTCCGACTACTTTACAGAATCTCAAATACCATGATATTGACCCAGAGTTTGGATTGTATTACAATTTGTTGACCAGTCCAGTGATAGTCAACACATTTTATGAGCTCTGTTTTGGTTGACTAAGTGCCCGTGTTAACTGAAGACACCCAGCTAAATGCGTCCGTGGTTACTCGTAGTGATGGCAGCTGTTGAAGGCAACAGAACATATAGGTGTCCTTGTGAAAGCCTTCAAATCAGGTGTAAGTACATACTCATCTGTGTTCAATATCTACGCCTTTCACTTAGGTAAATTACTATTAGCAACCACGGACGCGTGAGATCCACCCGCTAACCCGTCACTCCGTAATCTGGAAAAAAACATATTCTGAAAAGTTCGTGATTAGCGCGCTGCTGGATGGCGACGGATTTTGCTCTTGCCGCTAATGTCCGTTAGGCCTTTTATTTACGACTGGTAGATGTTCCTTGTCTGTATGTTTACGTCTCCGTCATTCTGTTTATACGGATCATGCCTATGACTGTGTGACTCAGAGGTAACAGGGGCATGAAGATCATAACAAGGCTCCTGGCAATGCTTCCGGCTAAATGAACAATTGGATTTCTCCGGCTCTTAACCGCCGTCATTACGGGTTGTGATGTGTCCTCACCGACACTCTGTCATGAGCAGTCTCTCCGTCCAGGTTTTCAAACTGCAGACGGCACCAGATGTGTAAGATGCTTTGCTTTTATTTATTGAAACATTTCAAAAAGTGAACAATGCCTTGTTTGCCTGAGCATGAAGCAAAGTTAAAAGCAGTAGATTTGTGCTTTCTTTTAACAACCATTGATGAAAGGCTCGTCATTAGCTTATCAATGCTGCATAGAAGAGGAATATAAAATACAGCAATGATATGTCCACAGTGTTGAGTCAATTATACCAATCTGCATTGAACTGTTAATGACATGCAATACAATCTATCATAATACTATTTTACTCCAGTTCTTATTTAAAACAGAGCAGCAGTGTTTGGCAAAAAAACACAGATCTGAAATCTGATTTTTCTTGGCTGCACATACAAGTCAGACTATTACATAAGCAGTTTGTCAGTCATATTGAGTTGCTGAAGGTTGCACATTGTATAATCTTGGAGGAATAGTATCCTCATAGGGTTTATAAAAATAATAATTGTTGAAACAATTGAAAGGAACACTGCAGCTACAAGGATACTGATCTGCAATGCAATCAGAATAGCTGTAATAATTCTCAGAATCTCAGATAAATACATCATGGACAAGGACGGGTTATGTGCAGTCATCCAGATATACGGCCGCCCCGCACAAAACTGATTACATGGAAAATGATAGACCAATATTGCAATCTGTCTTTACTCTTTCTGAACAAGAGAAAAGGTTTGTGGGAGGTTAAAGACCACAGGTGTGAAAACATGTCGAGATGTTGTACGATGCTTTCAACCACAACACGATTCAATGGCCTTCGTCAACGGAGGAATGAACTAGTTCAACTCTGACTGACCTACATTTAACCCTAGCAGACTATTTCTAAAGAAATAATGCACATTTGTGAAAAATAAAAAATTGCTGCTTGTCTGAGAAACATGAATTCAACTTAATACAAGGTGTACCTTCCGGAGGTGATCGCCACTTTGGGTTGCGGATCAGAATGCTTTTAAAAGAGAGGGTTTGGTTAATCCATGGGGAGGTACAGCACCGAACATTACCAAGGATTAGAGAGGGATATTACTGTCTGAATGCATTAGAGGTATATTAGATAGCTTCGTGATGGAGCACAGACTAATGTACCAGGCCCTGAATTACAGCGTAATCTGCATTTAATTGCCCCGAGTTTTGTTGAAATAATGGCATTATCTAAAGGTGGAGTTCTGGAAGGGTTTGTGTGAAGAACAAAAGGATGATTACATGAGTTGGTGACCTGGTAAGAGGTTTTTTTGACCCTAATCCCACAAGGATCCTTTTCCTTACAACGGAGAGGTTTTCATCAGTGAAAATATCAAGAATGTAAATTGATTTTTTTTCACAAAAATAGAACTTAATTGCATTTTACAACGTGGAAATGCAACCCGCTTTCTTCGTGTAATTTTAATGCCTTCCAGCTATTGTCAAGACTTCCTGTCTCTCAATGGCATATCCTCAACTAATAATATTTAAACGTATTCCATAACATACACTTGTGTTAACGCTCTCATTAAGATCAGATCAGAGAAACGGAGCAGAGACGACATAAATTAATGTGTCCCTGTCTTGGAAAAGGGCTGTGGCCCCGGCAGGTAAAACACTTGATATAGATTTGCTCAATCCCTCTCCTCACGCTCATTATTTCCTCTCACGATGGTGTGTGTTAACCTTTCCTTTTTCAATATGCTGAAGAAGAGGAGGATCGCCATGTGCGCGTAATTCACTTTATCTCTTGTCTGTAGAGAAAGCTTCTTAATGCTAACGACTAGCGTTGTGCAAAATTACAGGAATGAAACACCTGACTGTTATTTTTTTAGCTCTGCTTGGTCTTTTTCACCAAGTCAACCTCTCTGCGTGAGGACATAACAAAATATGTGGTGGATTTTGCAGAGGAAGTATTTGCCCCGCACAAGGTGGACTGTGTGGTTAAATGTCCCAAGAAGGAAAACACCAATCTTAATGTCACCGGGTGAAATACAGAAACCAGATCGTTTCCCTCAACGCTGAGATTATTCCGTTTTTCCAATTTAGCCAGTGAGAACAAAAATATCATTAGCAGAAAGAACAGCGTGCTGCAACGATTAATCGCTTAGTCAATTATTAAATTAATTGGCAACGACATCGATTTAGATTTTAAATGATTCCATCTCCTTAATTGCAAATATTTTCTGGTTGATTTCCTCCACTGTGACATTGAACTGAATATCTTATATTATACAATATGAGTTGTAAACAAAATAAGACATGAGAGCACGTTAATCTCATTGATTAATTAAGTCATAAAGTTGCAGCCTTAATTAGGAACGTCTCTTTTTTCAAATATAAATACTAATCCTTCGCGCTCCATCTCGGAGACCTTTCTTCAAACCTCCCTCATTTCTAGACAACTGTAAGCTTGTACAGGGCTTTATGTTTTCTTGTATTTTGGATTAAATCCACTGTGTTGCTGTTGGTCTGGTACAGTCCAATCAAATCTGTCAACATCCAGTGAGGGATTAGCCTAAATCTCTGTGTCAATACTCGACATCCCCGATCGGATCCGTCGCACTGGTATAGTAGGTCAAGTGAAATGTCGACTCTGGAGAAGGAAGACACAGTTTTCACAGTACTGACTAACACAGTGTTTATCCTGAGTTTAAGGATTTGAAAGTAGCACACCCTTTCAATGGTGCAGAATCATACGGTAAATGATTAACACCGGAGTTAATGATCTATACATTGATGACTTCTTATCCCGTCAGGATTCATTATTTTTACGTACGGTCTTTGCCTTCGATCTAATGTGGAAGAGGAAACTTGTGAAACTGATAAATCACTGACACGCTGATAATAAATGAGACAACTGTGACATGCTTCTCCTTATTCCCCTTCAATTGTTTTGCAGTTTTCAATTGCTTTTAACAGAAAGGTTCAATATAAATTCCTCTCCGTTTTGCTTTATAAATCAGTAACCCCACCACCGTTAGTAGAAACAACAATCCTTTTCTAAAATGTTCTCTTTGTTCCTTTTAATAGATCATCTGCATGCCTACTTAATCCAGGCACAGATTGCAAAGTGCTTTAGAATCCATTTACTCAGACCAGCTGAGATTTAAGTCACTTTAAGCTGATGTAATACTGTAAACGTAACACAAATTTGCTCTGTATTTTGTACAGAAGAAACTTTGCCTGGCTTTTAAAACAATATCACTCAGTGGCTCATAGTTAATGCTACTCTAGCTTCAGTAAAAGGGGAGAAAGGGTTTTTTAGGGAAATGGGAAAAATAATTCTCTCCATGTTCTGTTTTGATATTTCAAAGAATTTGGAGGGCTTCAAAAAATCCAAGAATCTTAAAACCTCTTTGGTCTTTAGCGTATTCAGTGTAATGCCAGGGATTTGATCAAAGTGCAATGGCTCAGGTACTTTGCACAAACAAACAAACAAACAGACAAACAAAAAGAGAGGCGGTCTTGCACTCTAAGTATTTGCAAGTTCCCAACAGTTCAAAGGGACAGCATCTAGTCCAGGGGTACTCAACTTCGGAGGCCAAGAGGGCCACATTTAAACCACAACAGGTGCAAAGGGCCACACATTATTATTAACATATATTTGTACCATTTTATTCACTGTATTTACTACTGCTGTTTAATATGCTGTCTTGCTAGTCATTTTTAATGCATTCCAAAGCATCATGGAATATTTAACAAATATTCTCAATTTCAGTAACAAATGTAGTGTAGCGACTGCTTTTCCAAGGATGACAAGTGTTGGTCAAGCTGATGTTTTATTAACACTGGAGTGAATAACTTTGCATTGATGACATTGATAAAGTTTGCAATTGCTACTTTTCCTATTGAGAGCTCTGAGTCTGCATTTCACAAATATTAATAACAATAACAATATAACAAACAACTGTTTACTTATTCCTAGTGAGAGCTCTGAGTGTGCATTCTTTTCACAAGTCCTTTCAGATCTGGTTGTTGCTCAGTTGTAGCTGCTCTGAGATAGTCTGCCAAATGTCTGTCAGTTAGACGGGAACGCTGCTTTGATTTTATTATTCCCATGGCAGAGAAGGAGCTTTCACACATAAGTAGATCCAAAGCAGGTCAGGATTTTCTGAGCACACAGGATTAATGCAGGGTATGTGTTCCTCAGAACACAGGATATCCAGAATGTGTCAATGCTCTCCTCCTTGTGTCTTTCTTTGAGGATGTTGTTGTGCTGCAGCTCTATGAGTTGTTTCTCAAACGCAGCCCTTTCGACTCCAAATTGCCCAGATGTGACTGAGACTGAAGTAGCCTGTACGTCACAAGCAAAGGGATTCTCTGTGAATGCCAGCACGGGTTCCAAGGATTTAACGTCCATGAACCGGGAGGAAAACTCCTCTTTCAATTCCATGAGGTAGGCGCAGTAAGGGGTGGGTGAAAATGAACCTGGTCGTGACACTTGGGCCTGTAGAACAGGAAAGTGTGTGAAATTTCCTACCTCAAGCTGCTGCGCAAACAGGCTCAGTTTGGTTTCAAATGCAGCCACATCATTCATCATCATCGGCAGAACCTTTTGTTTTCCTTGAAGCTTAAGATTGAGTGAATTCAAGTGACGCGTTATATCAGTCAGAAAAGCGGTGTTGTGCATGAATGTGTCATCTTCCAGGGGTGCCAGTAAATCACGTCGGCCCCTCTCTTCCAAAAATATGCGCACAGCTGGTAGCAGCTCCATGAAGCGATCGAGGACCTCTCCGCGACTAAGCCACCTGACCTCCGCATGCATCGCCAAGTCAGTGTATGCACTTTCAAACTCTTGGACCGAGGAACGGAACTGTCTGTGTTTCAATGCGTGTGCAAGAATAAAATTGACTGTTCGTGTCACAGTCCATTGTCACTTTGAGCTCTCCACCTCTCAGCTTGCTGCACAATTGCTCTTGATGCAAAATGCAGTGATATGAGAAGAAGTCCGGCGTTTCAGGATCTTTTCTGAGCAAAGCAATTAATCCTTTCTCCTTTCCTACCATGGAAGGAGCCCCATCAGTAGTCAGAGAAACCAGCTTTTTTAAGTTGATGTTTTTGCCTGGTCCGTGAAAAAGCTCATCATTGCAGAATACATATGCTCTCCCGTGTTTGCCCTGTTAGCGGTAGCAAAGCCAGCATTTCCTCGGCAAATGTGTCCCCTTTGAGAAAGCGCACCCAGACTATAAGCTGCGCGATGTCTGTGCGGTGGGTGGATTCATCGAATGCTAGACTAAAGTACTCGGCACTTTCAATGTCTTTTAGCAACTTTGATAAAAGATCGTCTGAAATGACTTCCACTCTCCTGGTCACGGTAGAATCAGACAACTGCAGCTTTGAGATTTGTCTGATGATGTCGTCCTTGTTGTTAAATTCCGAAAACAGTGATTCCGCACAGTCCGCAAATGTATTTTTAAGAAATTCTCCTCTGTAGCTGGCTTCTTGGCTTTCGCAGGCGATGTTGAGCGAGGCCTCTGTAACGTTGTCGCTGCTTTTAACAACGCTGCGGAACATGGATTGCTGGGCTTGAAACCCACTGAGCAACGTTTGTATTGTTTCTCCTCAGGTCGCTGCCAGGTGGATAGGCATCTTTAAACTCCGGGTGAAGCTGTTCGTGATGGCGTTGTAAATTCGCTCGCTTTGAGACAGATATTGTTTTTTGACAGAGGAGACACATTGGTTTCCCGTGTATCTCCGCAAAAGCAAATTCACTTTTCCATGCAGAGTTGAAAACCCTGTTTTCGTCATCCACTTTCCTTTTCTTTGTCGCCATCATTAATTAAGGTGCAAAATATTTTAACAGATGAGCTGGCGCGATAAAAAGGCGGGAACTTAAATTAAAGGCGCACTACAATAATTTTCACACGATTTTGGTTGGCTAATTATAATTATTATGCATTTATTTTGGGGCGGCTGTAGCTCAGTGGGGTAAGAGGGCCGTCCTTCAACCGCAAGGTTGTCGGTTCGATCCCCGCTCTCCCCATTAGTTGCAAGTCGAAGTGTCCTTGAGCAAGGCACTGAACCCCCAGTTGCTTCCCGGGCGCTTCACCGCAGCCCACTGCTCCTTAATAACTAAGGATGGGTTAAATGCAGAGAACTAATTTCCCCTTGGGGATTAATAAAAATGTATTAAAAAAAAAAAGTTTTTAAAAAAGTTAAAAAACAGGCATGTCGGGGGCCACAAAATAAGCGTGGGGCCGCCTGTTGAGTACCTCTGATCTAGTCCATCAAGGCGTTCAACAAAGGCTTCAGGGTCACAGCCGGGCGAGGAGAAGTTAGTCTGAACTCGGGACCATGAGAATGAAATGACCATGAAGATGCCTGAAAACGTGTCTCTGTGCTCTCCAACCGGAACGGCGGCGAGGTTCATTTGGACTGAGAACAAATGTCAAAGCATCAACGGGGACCGACTCCTAACACACACACACATACATGTGTCTGTTTGTATGTCCTGGAGAAGAAGTCTAGACGGACGTCGTTACTCAGATACTGGATCTCCTCATTAGAGATTCCCCCAGTCGTCATGTGTTTGACTCTTCACTGCTCATCATGACCTTCATCAACCTATCCGGGGCCCATTTTCTATGTCTCGAATCTTTTCAGTTTATCAGCAGTCACATTTTGTATACGAGTGTCGGGAGCAGCCGTGCATGGAGTGATGCTTCATCGATGGAAGTGGACCTGTACGGTGTTTCTATTGTGCCCAGTTTGTCTTTCTTGCCTGCTCTGTGTGAGAGGATCTGTTGTTTCTCTCTATCTCCTGTCCTGCATTGTAGAGATGCTTTGTGAAATCAATAGTCAACCCTTATTTGATACAGAAAACCAGAGATACCCCCTCTAAATTGGCGGTTTTGGTCTTGGTAAACTACAATGTTTTGATTTCCAAGAAACCTGTGAACACATCTCTGGTAAACACAAGATTTAAAGTGATGCTTTGTGGAGAAACTCACTCTATCAACTCTGATCTGGCAATAAATCGAACTCATCGATTAGTCAACAGACCACGTCTTCTGTCGAGGAAAGCCCTACAATGCATAGAACGTAAAACATGAATAATTAGAAGCAAGGTAAAAACATGATTCATGATTTGTTGATCTCGTTTGGTCACTTTGACTATTTACTGTTATTTTGTACCGCTACACACATCTTGGTGTTGATGGTTTGTTCACTTCAGGTGGCCGTTGGATGACCTCGGTGTAACGGAGCATTTGCTGGCGTTCAGGGTTTTACAGAAAGCAAATACCCCGTAAGCGAGATGAGTGCACACATTGTTGTCCACACTGTGAGTCAGCGTTTGATGTTTGGCATTCAGGAATGAGTCATGCTATACGGCATGAGGCGGTTTTATTTGGCCAAGAGAGGTCTCCCACGAATTGTGTCATGTACACACGTGTGTGTGTGTGTGTGTACTCCCGGGTTCCTGAACAAAGTGGACAGCCGCCTGTGTGTCTTTACAGCCGAGCTAACAGCTTCTTGCCATCTCTGTGGTTTACTCTCTGTATGACTGTATAATCCCTGTGTTTAATCTCCACCGCCGAGGATTAAACCTGACGGAGTACGCCGTTGTGTCCTAAACAGAGCTCTGGATGGAGAGGAAGGGTATGTTAGGAAGACGCACCACGTCACCCGACATGCTCCTTGAATGTCTCGCGGCAAATAACTCTCCATTTGACAATAGTTCTCTCTTACCGTCTCCTTTTTTCTGCCGTTTCTTTTGTGAGTTGCTGTTATCAGCAGCACGCTGGCAAGTTGGCCCATGCACCAGTATCGTTCTGCCAGATAAACACCGATGTCTTACCAAGACTGCAGTGTGGCACACGCACACTTCTTGGTGTGAATACCGGGTGGTGGTGCAATGCCTTTTTGTTTCGCTGCATCCGGTGATCAGGTGGGGGTTTGTGATGATGATGTAATCCAGTACGTGTCATTTTGCGCTGACAACAGCCGCTGGTTTTCAATGAAATAACCCCTTGCATGAAAGCTTTTGAATGAACATTAAGTGATGGATGGTAGATAAAATACCTGTGTTGGTCCGTGTCTTCCTTTAAAGGTGTAGATTTATTGTGATAGTCTTTTCAGCAGAGACACTTAGAAAAATTTTCACGACGAGGAAGCCGACACAGTTTGGTTTACCGAAGTTTAACTGGTAATCCTTGAGATTTATCTTCTGATTGCTGCTGATGCTTCTTGTATTATAGCAACATGTTTATTTTCAGCATGGTGTGGATTATTTAGCATTTTGTGTGGTTATAGTTTGCAGTCACGCCACTTTGGTCCAGACTCAAATGTCTCGACAGCTATCAGATGGAGTCACACAACATGTGGGCAATGCATTTGTAACCCCCAAAAACTAAAAATACAACTGATTTGGGATTGTATAGACCGCCACGATATTGACCAGTTTAAACTTGATTCCCTTTGAGATTAATGTTATTATCAACTCACCTTGATTATCTGTGGAGTAAGCTATATTCCTCGGAAGTCCTCCGCACTCTACTTTGCCCTTCAGCTGCCAAGGTTGATGCTACTGTGAGGAAGTAGCACAGATCAAATAACATCTTCAAGCTTTCCCGATCTAATGAAGGTCTGAAGTTTGTATTTAAAATAAACCCTGCATAACTGGTCCAGTTAGGTTTGATCTCCTTTTTAATCTTTTTTATTCATTATTCCTGCATCACTAGTAAATAATGAGGCATCTATCTGTTTCTTTCCTTCCTCATTCATTCATTCAGTCTGCTGCTTTTTTGGCACCCACGGTTCAGTCCTGTCATAATAATAAACCTCATCATTTTATTTTCCGGGGCCATCGGCCTGTTAAAACCCACAGCCCACAGATTGTTCTTCTGGCTCTAATGTGCTCATCAGTGGGGCAATTAGTGTGGATTCCAGCTCATGATGAGAGAAGTGAATATAAGAAGCGACGTCCGATTGTTGGCTGCACCTTTGGTCTCACTGATATTTGTTTGTGTAACTTTAAAATAAAATAAAACACGTTAATCTCCAGTTCTGATGCTTCCTGTTCGCCCTGATGAGTCAGTGATCAGATCTCGACCACCTCTCTTTCTCTCGGCCTACGCCTGGAGGGGATTGTCACTCTTTTTTATTTAAGCCAAAAACTTAACTTTGGCTAAAGGATTGCACAGTTGAGCTTGTGGTTTTGACTGAGATGGATCTGATTCACATTCATGTATCTTCATGTTGTTGATAAAGCTTCTCATTTCTGTCGTAGATAGCAGGTCAACATTACACTACTTCGATGCAGCTTCACTGGCGCCTCATACTTCTCCATAACTGCTGTGGTTGCATCCGGTGGGGATGTTTCCTGGCTGAATTATGTTTTATAATCTTCATCATAATTAAATTATTAGATGTCTGAGTGATGCGTCTGACAACTTTATACATTAGTCTTTTATCAGAGTGAACAGACTCCAACGGACAGTCAGGTCTGCAGAGAAGATCATCGGTGCCAACCTGCCCACCATCCAAGACCTGTACACCTCCAGAGTCAGGAAACGGGCAGGAAAAATCACCGCAGACTCCTCCCACCCCGGACACAAACTATTCAAACTCCTCCCCTCTGGTAGACGCTACAGATCACTGTTCGCCAAAACCTCCAGACACAAAAACAGTTTCTTCCCCCTCGCCGTCTCACTACTAAACAACAACCCACTGTAGCATATATATTTATATATGTATCCCTGCACTTCTCGCACTCTCCACTTCTTCTGGCACGACTGTTTCACAGCTACTGTATATAGCCATTCCTCTTGTATATACTTTAAGTCACTTTCTAAAACTTCTTAGACCGTTGCACTGTTTTGCACTGTTTGTTCTGTACTGCACTGTTTGTTTTGTTTGTTCTGTATTGTACTGTGTTGAAATGTATATTTTGTGTAAGCACCGAGAGACACTTTACCTAGTCAAATTCCTTGTTTGTGCAAACTTACTTGGCCAATAAAACTGATTCTGATTCTGATACCGTATTCTGTAATCTCGCAGTGAAGAAATCCATACCTTTCAGATTACTGTTTTGATACACTCGAAAAACTATTGATTTCATGTCGATAGCATTAAAGATAATACGTGGCATCACATACAACATTTAATAACAGTTATTTAAAAAAGTAATGAATATAAAGTACTCTTATCACAGACAAACCTTTTTGTGACATCAGGTGCTGTCGTCCTTCTTCCTGCTCTCCAGTAGGGAGTGGCTGGGGGGAAACTGTTGGTAGCAGCATCAACTCTGCAACAGGAAGCGAGGGTGTACAGAAAATATGGACATTAATATTATCACTGTATCATTGTAACAGTATAGAGGACATGTCCTGCTGGTTTTGGTCAGCATCTAATACTATTGAGAGCATTTAATCCTTGGATTTATGAACCTTTGTGGCTTGTGAAGTCAGTGCTACATGCTTTCATTGGACGCCGAAAGACCAGGGGCGTGTTAATGTGTTCCGTTAATGGGCAGGGCTGGGAACAGCAGACATGGTAGCGAGTGATGTCAGAAACATAATTGCTGGCCTGAGGGTCCGAAACATCCAAGGGATGTGACCTTTTGTAAGGTTGACAGTTTAAACTAGCGACAAGCGGCGTCAGGGATTATGGGCCCATTTTATCAGAGGTGCTAATTACTTTAAATATTGAATCGGGTCAAAATGACCCGAAGGCAACACAAGGGTTAAGGTAAAGAGGCTGTGAGATTCAGAATTTGGTGGCGATGACATCATGCTCAGATCACAGCAGAGCTATTATCCTGATAGGCAGATCGTTTGTGGGCACATTTGGTGACTGCAGCGCCAGTGTGACCAACGGATGACTGATATACGTCTTCCCATTGGTTGCTACCATTCATATTACCTTTTGGAACTCGTAGACGATTCAAAAAAATAGAAACAACAATGACAGAGACAGCAAATGTGAGGAAAGATACACGCAGCAGCCGGGAATCGAACAGTTGACTTGCTGCTGAGGGATGTTGTTTCTCAGTGACGTACAAAACAACAACCTTTCCCATTAATGCAAGTGACAACCAATTTAAAGCGTCATTGTGCCCCAACTGAAGTGCAAATCCAGTTGTCAAACAGTGTCTGAGAGAGTACGCAGCGTTGGACCACATGTTGTTATTCATACACTCTGTCATATTCATTGAATGTATTTTAACTCTAAATCTGTCCTTCTGTACACATTACATCTATTGTTCTGTCCATCCTGGAGAGGGATCCTCCTCTGTTGCTCTCCTGCAGGTTTCTTCCCTTTTTTTCCCCCTGAAGGGTTATTTGGGAGTTTTTCCTGGTCCGATGTGAGGTTTTGGGGCAGGGATGTCTATGTGTACAGATTGTAAAGCACTCCGAGACAAATTTGTAATTTGTGAAATTGGGCTATACAAATAAACTGAATTGAATTGAATTGAATTGTACAACGGGTTAGATTCAGGAATACTGTGGCTGTCAGATTATTTTTATTACTTATTTTTTTAAAGAATGAAAAAAAGCAATCAATGAATGAAAGAGGAACTCTGGTCAGCTTCTACTAGGCTGCTACATTAACTCACTCCAGATTCCCGACCAGTCAATCCCATGAGAGCGATACAGAAAATAATAACGATTGAGAAGAGAGGGAACGGGAACACTGCAGTTGGTTTGGGGGGAAAAGAAACCGCACATCCGAATCCAGGGAAGATGCAAACTCTTCACGCCACATACGACTAAGTCTTAGACAGCCCCGACGCCGCTCTCAGCGTGTAATTCACCCGCCGTGTCAAAGAAATCTGTGCTCATTTTGAGAAGTGGCACAGCCATCCTAGAGCATATTGGTCAAACCCAAAGTTGAACTGCACTCAGGCATTTACAAAGCTACTTCAGGCCGAGTCGCATCGTGTCTCGTGTGCCGAAACTTCCCAAAGCTAGATAGAGATGAGCCCCACCACTCACTTCTTCCGACCGCTCCTCTTTCCATCCATCCATTCCATTTCCCTCCATCAGCTTGACTTAGCTGCTGTGTCAGCGTTTACTCTCAATGTAAATATGAGACTCAATCACTCACACACACACACACACACACGCACGCACACGCACGCACACACACAGTGTTACTGCTTCTGTTCCTGCACGTTAACACAGGGATTTAACCTTTTTTTACTTCTTTTTTTTAACACTGCCTCAAGGGAAACAGGAGTGGCTCACAGTTCAGGAAGGAGCAGGGAAATGGGAGCAGATACAACAGTTGGAGCTTTAAGCTTTCTGCAGGCGTTTGTGAGTTTGTTTTTTTATGGCGCCTCTCCCTTCTGAGCTGAACTTTGCTCAGGGAGGTGGTGGGGTGATAATGATGTGTAGTCTTTGTGTGTAGTGGTGTACTTCCTTATTGCATTGTGAGGAGAGCACCTTTTATGTCATGGGTTTATATATTCGCCGTCTGTCCGGCTGGTTTATCTTTCTAGGGAATTTCTTCACGAATGTCCACTTGGAGTCAAGTATGAAGTGGTCAGCGTGCTGTCCTTAATGGTCACAGTGACCTTACAAGATAACTTTTTGACCGTAACTCAAGCATTCATGATGCTAATTCTGACTATTTCTCACAAACGTCAAATAGGATAACATTGAACTGTAACTTCACTAAGGAATACAAACCCACGGTGGTCATTCTATTTTTTCACATTTGTGGTCCAACACATTTAGATGTCTTTTGAGCAGAAGATAAGGGAGCCAGGAAAGAGAAAAAACACATGACAAAAATGAAAGAAGAGAGGAGGAGGAGGAGGAGGATATAAGGCTTGTCCAGATGACCTGATTCCCGTGGCACGGCGAGGTGACAGCTAGCATGAGGTCATCTGTCACTCTTTGACAAGAGTTCTCATTCTAGCATTATTACCCTCCTCTATCCCCTCCTCCTCTTCCCCTGCTTTCCCCCACCATCAAACCTCTTAGCACCAGCCGCCGCACGCTTCCCTTTGTGTCAGCCGAGACTGGCTGGTGGTTACAAGGATGACACGTTTCACAGCGCTGACTGTGTGAGTGAGTGTGACAGCGAGAGAGAGCGAGAGAGAGAGAGAGAGAGAGAGAGAGAGAAAAAAAAAGTGTGTGTGTGTGCCCTCTGATAGCATGTGCATGGGGCGTGAACTGGGGATTGGCAGATGTGGTCATTGTGGCTCAGACTGTTTACATGCTTCACCGCTCACGTCACCGTCTTTGAGAGAACAGTACGCCGTAAAGCTACAGACATGAATCGGCATGAACCGGCTCGCGAACGGCGTGCAAACTCCACAGGCTCTGTGGACGACTCCTGCTGACGCTGAGTGGATGAATTGACCCCAGAGACCATTCACTTCCTTTCTGAGGGCCGAGTGCCAACAGAAGGGGGATCACCGCGACGTCCTCCACAGTTTGGACAGTCCACAGCTTGCAAACACAATTTGTTTGGTTATAAATCACTTTATTTATTAATCATGCAAAAATGCTAAATATTTGAAAGTGTGAGAATTTACTCTTTATGTTTTGAACTCCTGGTTAGACAAAACCAAATGTTTGGGTCAAGATGTTGCCTTTGGCTCTTGGAACTTGAGAAGAGCGATTTTTTTTAATTAAGTAATTAAAAACGTAATTAATCTGATTAAAAAACGAGTTATTGAGAATGTAAATTATCAATTGTTGCAACAGTATTGAGAATCCTTCTTGATTTTAGTTGTACATTTTATTTTTTTACATGCATTTTCAGTGTGTCCAATGAGCGAGACTCTTCATTTAAATGTGATTTATGTTTATGGCCCAAACAAAATGATGCAAAAAAACATTATTGGTCCGGTTTCCAGCCGCATATCGATGTCCCACATCATCGACTGACCAGCGACATATCACGCAATTGATCTGCCTTTAATGCCAGACACTTATCCACTGTGGTATTTAGCAGCCGGCTATTACGAAGATGAACTGGAACGCGTCCATTTCCTGAAATGTAATCAGTCACTGCTTCCTTTACACCAACTTTCTTCTTCCTGCTTCCCCATTATTGGTTGATATCTTCTGCAACAGGAAGTCAGAGCCCCGATATGGACGGCCTGCGGAACACACACACACACGCACACACACACACACGCACACACACAAATGTATGTTTCCAAGTCAACTTTTCTTTTTGCCTCCCGTCTGCTCCATTTCACATCTTGTTATCTAAGGGAATTAAAATCCAGTCAGATGGATGTGAGTGGATTGTGCCCTGTCTGGTAATACACTCAAATCAATTTCCTCAGGTGTATTAGATATGATTAAATATTAACAGCCATTAAATATTAAACTGTCCATATTGTGTTGAGGTGTGGAAAAGCAATAAGTCAATGACTTAGCTCGACGTCGAGAGCAAACATGAGCCCCGGGCTGTTTGCCTTCGAGGCACCACATGCACGTGAGCTCGTCATTTGCATCGGTAGACCTGCTTTCCTTACTCCACCTTCTGTTTTGCAACACCGACAGAGGATGTGGTTGATTTCAGCAGCAGTGCGCTGCGAGGCGGCCTCCCCATAGCTGCGCTCCCTTTGCCTCTGTGGGCTAATTACATTTCTCGAAAACCACACAGTGACTGTTAGAGCTCTTGTGCCTTGGCATTTGCCGCGTGCTGCCGGTGCGACCGCGGGGGGGAAAAAAAAGCATGAAGTCGACTGCGTCGTGCGCGACGCTGGAGATGAAGACGGTTCAAAAAAATTGAAAAGAGAAAATTCGATTTTGAAAGATAAAGAGAGAGGAAATAAGAAAGATAGTTATGTAAGTGGCAGTAATGCTGTAGTGATATCTTGGAGTATTTCCAGCTCCCCCACTCAGTGGAGAATAATGTCCAATCTGACTGCAGGCTGTGAGAACCACAGTAAGCAGATTCTCTGGCCAGCCGACTGCTGCGGAGGAAGCTGAAGGGACAGAGGAAATACTGCCTGAATGAGCTGAAACATTAGGCTGTGATGGCTTGTTGCACATTTCTTTTTTTTCCGGGCTCTTTCCTTTGGTTTCCCAGTTCAACCACAGGGGACGTTAAAGTTGTATCTTTCTGCTCATTAGTCACTGCAGCTTTTTTTTTCTTGTATGCCAGTTTTTCTCCTTTATTGCTTTTCTTCTTCTTTCCTCCTCCTCCCACATACTCTACGATGTTCTGCTTTTCTTTCACAGGTCACAGAGTTGTTGTGCTCATCCTCTCTCTTATTCTTACTTAACTTGCGCTCCTGCTGCCTTTTATTCTCCCGCTCACCTCGTCTGTTCCAGGTCACCCGTCCGTTTCTCTGCATCTTTAATCTTTCCATCCATCTCCTTCTCTACTATTTCAGAGTTTTTTTTCATGGAGTTCAAATCATGATGTGATTCATGATGTCATATGTTATGTTCATATGAGCAGACTTCAGTGGCATGTTTACAAACCTGTGTCCCATTTTGTCCGCTCTTAAATCATTTGATTGATGATTGATAATCCAGATTTCTCATCTCTTGTCCCCACTCCCACCTGTTGACATTACTCGGCCTGTGTGACTCTCAAGCCTGAAATGAGAATGTACTCTTCATGATCATATCACATTACTGACATTTACACCACGGAGGAAAAATTGCTCACGCTACAGATCATGTCTCGGTTATTGATCATTATCTTGCTAAAAATATGAAGCATGTACATGGTTAGAATGTTGTCACTGCCAACTAATATATATATATATATATTTATAGTTGTTCACCTTTACACACATGTATATATTAGTTACAACAAATGTAACCAAGTTTGTTATTTTCTTTATCAGGATAGCTCACAGTCGACTATTGATTATCGCTTTTTAGCGTCCCAATCAAAATGTGATGGCTTTGACTTTTTTTACAGAATAAACAAACACGATATATTATATATTATACTCACTGAGCTTTAGAGGTGCAAGGAGGATATTTTTCTCACCTTTTGTTAAGAGTCCTGCTCGTTGTTTCCAGCTTTTATGCTAAGCTAAGCTAACCAGCCGCTGGCAGTAGCTTCATATTTACAGACATGAATTATATCAATCTTCTCATCTAACTCTACAAGATGACAAACGAGTGTATTTCATTGTAATATGGTGTAATATGTTGTACTACTCCCCTTAGAAGAAGTATTGTTGCTATGGTTACCTGCATTTAGCTATACCTGTCACACTGATTCATTGTTAGCGGTGCCATGGCCCTGTGTGGATCTTTTAAAGTAACTTCTAGTTTAGTCTCAACTTTTGGCCTCAACCCTTTTTTTCCGGGTGAAGCTCATTTCAGAGTCACTGCTTCAAGCATATTATTGCATTAATACATAAGTTAAGTTAGAAAAATGATGCTATTGAACTAGTTCAACCAGGCTTGTCTTATTTAGATTAACAGCAAACGGCCGCACACCGTGCCAACTTTTGGTGTGTGGAGTGGGATGTTAAGTGACACCCGAAGGCTGAATGATGGTATTTACATTTAAAGATGGACATCAGGCCATCCTCTACTCTGCTGTTAACTCATCTGATTATGTCTACATGATAAATATATGTGGTTTTGCATTTTTCTTTTCCTTTCATTTTGGCACACACCAGTTATATCAGTCGAATACACAATGATCTAAACTCGACATCAGCTTTGTTTCAAATCCAACAATGCCAAGTTATTAAATTCATGTTTTTAGAGAAGGTTACAGATAATACACACAATACACATGATGAAACACCAACACATGATAAACTATAAGAAGAAAAGGTTGTTTCAGTCATACAAAAATGAACATGTGGATCCGCCCAGTGATTAATATTCTCTCCAAAATGGAATGAGGTATTTTTTGGCCCATGCTCCACCACATAAAGCCGAAGGCATGCACACTGAAAGTTGTGCTTAAAAGTGTCTAACATATGCAGCTATAACACACTGTCTGTTCTTCAGCTACACCTACACCACCTGCAGTGTAACACTGAAGTTGGTCTGCGTAACTAAATTGGTCATGCAGCACCTGATTAGATTTTTGTCTCACTAACATTTCTGTTCCTCTTGATTTAGAGTTGGATGATTGTGCTATTATTTATTACGCATGAAGCCCATGATTAGAACAGTCATCATCTCCCATTCATTACCTGGGATAATAGGCAGTGGATTACTTTTATTCGATAATAAAATGAATCTGATCCTTATTGTGTGAAGTATCCTCTTTAACCTCACCTGGACCTGAACCTCAGCCTACTTTGCGTCAGAGTGACCCCAAAGTGTTTACCTTCACCTGGTCATCTGTAGCTTAATGCACATCCACTGCAGTGTTTACCCGCCGATGAAGGTTGAGTCATGAATCAGCCAGTCTGCCACCACACCCAGTAATCTCCCATTAATATGTACAGGACTGTCTCAGAAAATTAGAATATTGTGATGAAGTTCTTTATTTTCTGTAATGCAATTCAAAAAACAAAAATGTCATGCATTCTGGATTCATTACAAATCAACTGAAATATTGCAAGCCTTTTATTCTTTTAATATTGCTGATTATGGCTTACAGCTTAAGAAAACTCAAATATCCTATCTCTAAATATTAGAATATCATGAAAAAGTATACTAGTAGGGTATTAAACAAATCACTTGAATTGTCTAATTAACTCGAAACACCTGCAAGGGTTTCCTGAGCCTTGACAAACACTCAGCTGTTATAAATCTTTTTTTTACTTGGTCTGAGGAAATATTAAAATTTTATGAGATAGGATTTTAGAGTTTTCTTAAGCTGTAAGCCATAATCAGCAATATTAAAAGAATAAAAGGCTTGCAATATTTCAGTTGATTTGTAATGAATCCAGAATGCATGACATTTTTGTTTTTTAAATTGCATTACAGAAAATAAAGAACATTATCACAATATTCTAATTTTCTGAGACAGTCCTGTATAGCCTTTTCGATGCTGGACCCCCTTGGAGGATGGAGAGGTTCAAACCATTGTGTGTCAGTGTGTGCACGCATCTGCATCTTTGTGCGGCGTTTCCATCTGTGAGTCCGCTTTCTATTCCGACTCGGATTCAAATAGGCACATTTAGAATTGGTCCTCTTCTCTTGGCCGACACTAGTATGTGTGTAGTGCATCATGTTGTCTGGCAAGCTCTCCTTGTGGATGTGGATGCCTCGTCTCTCAGGGGAGATGTGGGTTTGGACACCCTGGGCAAAACAATCCCTGTGTGCATGCAGGCAGAAATAAAACAAACCCCTCTTCACTCCAGAGGAATCCTCTGTGGTGAGAAAGGTTTGATAGCAGCGATGAAGAGAACAAAGATCTGTCGTATACCAGATTAATGTGAAAGGTTTCACCACGTAATGGAGCTCCTTTTTATATCTACTTCCCATTTTACACAGTGGTACTTTGAAATGTGCCTGATCATTAAGTCCAAAGCCATACTGGCTCTGCTTTCACGCCTCTGAGTTATTCTGCGTCCTGGCCTCAGCTGACAGAAGTGTTTGCAGGCAATCTTGGAGGCATTGGAAGTAATGAAATCCCACAATACTGCCAATAAAAATAACGGTGTCCCAGCGTTTTCTATTTATTAGCCTATTCTGTCACCGAGTGTGATTAATACCCGGGAGCAATACCAAGAACCGCTGAGACTTTATCAGAAATCAATATATTTGTCTCCATATGCAGCGATAACTCACCCGGGAGAGATCTAGTGTGCGCGAGGCGTCGGCAGCGCAGACTGTGAAGATGGAGAGAACATGCAAGTGAGGGCAGACGCCTCAGTGCTTCACGTCTCGGAGCTGTGCCGCTTCCATTTGAGCCAATAAGAGGAGTTAGTTCCCATTAGGATGCAGCAATAACCAGCGATGGCCATGGTCGGCGGCCCCTTTGCTTGTGTCTCAGTTGTTGGTAGCCTTGCATCCCTGTCCATCTAATCCGTGCATTATGTTGCTGTCTTCTGGTGTGATGTTGCGATATTTTTTGGAGCAGAGAAGCTGCAGATCTGACTTAGACCCCGTTTACACGATGGGAAAACGCATATATTTTCATCCGTTTTTGGCCTTTCATTTACACAAAAAACGGAGGTTTTATCACGGAAAACGATCATTTCTAAAAACTCCGGCCAAAGTAGAGATTTCTGAAAACTCCGTTTTTGTGTTTGCGTGTGAACTAGGTCAAACGGAGTTTTAGGTTGTCAAACGTCACAGGATGCGACTAAAAATGCTTCACGTCATGTGAGCGTCCGATGTTTACAGTTAGTTTGCTTCGGTGCGCCCGAGTTATTTCCTCCTTGACATGAGGATACTCCTCGGAGGTCTCGGACGAGTACTGTTCTAAGAACAATGCCAACATATCCCTATATTTAGTTTGGCATGATTCCCAATCCACATTATCGAGTGCTTTATTTGCCTTTATAATCTAAGGCGACTCGAAGCAGCAGCTCCACTTCGCTGTCTGTCCATACAAATGAACCTCGCGCCATATTTACTCTCTAAAGGAAAAGGAAGTTGATCGTGTTTTTCGTAGTTGTTGTTGGTTTTGAGAATTCTGATTGGTTTGCATGTCTTTATCCTTCTCGTTACACTGCCGACTACAGGTTTGGCATAGTTATGATGGCGCCCGGGGGGCGTATTTATGCGGGTTCATATAAACAGAAACTTTTTTGAAAACGACCTTGTGTGTACGACGTTATTTTTGAAAACGGAGGGGCAGAAATATTCATTTCTGTAAATACCCGGCTATGTGTAAATGTGGCCTTAGCCATTGCATAGATTTCCCTCCACTGTAGCCTACAATAGATAAATTGGCACATCCAGCCTTTCCTGTCTGGCGGTTTTAAAAGACCGTTCCCCCTAATTTGAACCTCTTTTTGTCAAGTGTAATTTGGAAGCCGTAAGCGTAGATGAGAGGCTTTTTTAGACCTTCTTATTGTCTGACTTCACAATTAAAGGTTGTGGGGTTCAATTTCAGCCTCAATACAATGAGGATTTCTTTCCAACTGCTTTATGCTTTTAAAAAGCAGCCTTTTGTTGTTGTTCGCAGAATCACAAAACTGCAGAAAGCATCAAATGCATTTCTCTGTCTGTAGACCTGGGCAATTTATTCACATTATCTTGATATCCTGACATGAGACTAGATATCTTCTTACATTATAGATATCGTATTTTGCCATAAGTGCTGTCTTTCCCTCGTTAGAAGGGCTGCATTGCAGTTAATGATATACTTTTCGGAACTTACCAGTCTCTTCTTTTATTCGCCTTTACCTTCTTACTAATTATATCCACATTACTTCTGATCATTTATCAAAAATGTTGTGTAAATATTGTGAAAAAGCACCAATTGTCAATCCTACCATATCGTTACAATCACCAAAGCAAAGTATTTAGTCAATAATATAGTAATTTTAGATTTTCACCGCACTGCCAATCCCCATCCGTCTGTCTCTACCTCAATTAGCTCACTTGTGTCTCATTCCTTCGTGATCCCCCGTGATAAACCTTGTCATTCATCCAACGGCAGCCTGGCTCAGGCCTGTTCTTACGGCACCGTTGCCTTGAGCCTCTGATTAACGTGATACTTGAAAACCGTCCGCCACTGAAACGGTTCCTAAGCTGACACAAGCTAACTAATTAGATGAGCAGATAAATGAGAAAGCCCCTGCTTATATCTCTCCAGCACTCTCCAGCACTTCATCAACAGTAACTCCTCGCCAAAAGTGAACACAAAGCCTCAGAGGAGTGTGATTCTAAATTAAAACCGACTGTTAAAGCCCATACCATCATTATTACCCTGCACTCAGACATTTCACTCCTCCAGGGTTTTGGAAAAAAACAATGCAGTGAAGTTATAAACAGGAATATGGTATGAATAAGTAAGTATAGGGATGATAGTGCTCCTGCTGAAGTTTTATGTGTGATCAGAAGTAGACCACACATATTTAGTGACTCTTACACTAAAAAAAACCGATTCAAGCCCTTCTTAGAGGTGACACATTTAAATATAGTTTGATACATTTAAATAAATCAATTACAAAACGAAGATATTTATATTGAATGGGTGTAACACAAAATGTATGAATACTTTCATTTATTAGATTTATTTAGGTTACACTCACAAAAACGATTCAAGCCCTTCTTCGAGGTGACACATTTAAATATTATTTGATACATTTAAATAAATCAATTACAAAAATAGATATTTATATTTAATGGGTGTAACACAAAATGTATGAATACTTTCATTTATTAGATTTATTTAGGTTAGATGGTGTGCATATCAACTCAAAATAAATGTGTTTCATTGAGGACTACCCTTTGTGCATGCGCCAGCTGAAAATCAGTTGTTTACATGAGGTGAACACACTTTCATGGCTGTACGGTGGTGTAGTGGCTATCACTGTCGCCTCAAAGCCAGAGGGCTGTGGGTTCAAATCCCAGTCGGGGTGTTCCTTCTGTGTGGAGTTTGCATATTTTGTTCGTTTATATTTTGAGTTGGACAAACACAAATTAATTTAATTTAATGAATATCGTTATTTTATTTGAGATGTATTTGATACAAATGAGTTGGACTAACTTAACTACATTTTATTGCACTGATGTGCTAAATTTGAGTTGGAGTTGCATATAATTATTGGATGGAAAACCTGCCAACAATTTAATTGAGTTCATCCAATGAGTCATTTCTTTGAGTGTACCGAGTAATACATATTAATGAACACCCCCTGAAAACCATTTTAAATGGTCTCCTTGCCCTCCACTGGGCCAGTTATAATGTTAGCTGCAAGGTGCTTTCTCTTTCTAGTTATTGTGCTATTGATGTCTCGGTTTAGAGAATGAATTTCATCGGTGCACTTTCAGCGCAACCTTCACGCCGTCTTTGTTCGGCACACTGGTGCGTCTCCGTGACGCGGAGGTGTCCCTCTGTGTCACTGTGCTAAGGTGTTACCTATTATGGAGGGGTTTAAATGTCAGCGCACGGCGGTGAATTATTGAAAAGGATAACAAAAATTGATCTTTTTACCATCCGAACGAGCGGAATCTTGAAATAAATAAAGATGCTGAAGTAAAAAAAAAAAAGCGGTGACACCTTATCTTCACATGTTTTATGTAGCCGGGGGGAGGAAGGGGTGAGGGGGGTCCTTTTTGTTCCTAGAAAATGTCAAAAAAAAAGTCATGAATCTGTTTTGAGAAGTGTTTAAAAGCCATCGGTTACACAGACATTGTGCTCTCTCCCACTGACGTTGTGCAGTGTCGCGCACACACAGAACACAAATTAAAGCAGAAACATGTTCGTATGCAGAAGATGTCTGCCTGAGTTACAAAGCTGCTACGTCTTTGCTTTGTCCTTGTGTTTTTTACACTATTATATTTTTATCTCCACAATACTACAACAGAATTGGCTTTCGGTGACGAGACATCGTTGAACTGCGATTGTGGACGTCACCTCTTTCCTCCCTGGGGTGTGCTTTCCTTGCCCTGCAGAGTCAGCTGGCTGTGTTTTGGATTAGTCCTGCCTCTTTATAATCCCGTTAAGATGCTACCCTATCAGTTGCTTGAAATCTCTGCCGGAGAAAGCTTGCTTGCAAGTTTGTTGCTTAAGGACTGAATACAGTTCCCACTTCATAGTATTCTGTCACTGTACATATTTGAGGACTAACCTGCTCCATCAAATGTAGTTTAGAGCTAAATGTTGGTGCATTTAGCAAGTTAGTTTTCAATTCATGCTAAACTTCCTACCCCTGTCTGTATATGTATATACAGGACTGTCTCAGAAAATTAGAATATTGTGATAAAGTTCTTTATTTTCTGTAATGCAATTAAAAAAACAAATGTCATGCATTCTGGATTCATTACAAATCAACTGAAATATTGCAAGCCTTTTATTCTTTTAATATTGCTGATTATGGCTTACAGCTAAAGAAAACTCAAATATCCTATCTCTAAATATTAGAATATCATGAAAAAGTATACTAGTAGGGTATTAAACAAATCACTTGAATCGTCTAATTAACTCGAAACACCTGGAAACACATTTTCAAATGTTTGATTTTGTTTTGCTGTTATAAATCTTTTTTTTACTTGGTCTGAGGAAATATTCAAATTTTATGAGATAGGATTTTAGAGTTTTCTTAAGCTGTAAGCCATAATCAGCAATATTAAAAGAATAAAAGGCTTGCAATATTTCAGTTGATTTGTAATGAATCCAGAATGCATGACATTTTTGTTTTTTTAATTGCATTACAGAAAATAAAGAACTTTATCACAATATTCTAATTTTCTGAGAGTCCTGTATATATATATGTATATATATGTGAAATGTGTTTTGTCATTTGAGAATGCAAGCGTGTATAATGTAATCAGCAAGGGAGGAATGGGTTTTACATGCGTGACGAATGAGAACCGCTCACTGCATTTGTTAGATGGTTAGTATGGGGGAAATTACAGTATGACATCATCCCTGTCTCACAATGGGTGGCAGTCATGTATGTGTGGTGCAGTGGAATCAACTCTGCACAAAGTTTTCCTATATTCTCACTCAGTCCATCCAAATAACGTTGGACAAAACAAAAACACTCGGTAAATGTAAGACCCCGTGAGTACGCCGTGGAAAAGCTGCCCAAATAGAAGCCGGCTGCTGGGCCCTTCCCTCCTGCCAGCTTGAGGCTTGAAACAGGAAGCTGGGCCCATTCCGCCGAGCCTGCTGGGAAGAAGGCTACGGGGCTGGTACCAGATCCTCATTTGGATAAACACTGTGGCAGCTTGTGCTTAAAAACACATTCTTTCATCTCTCGGATAGACCACTCATTTGAGGTTTTAACAATGAAGGATTTGCTTTTGTTCTGGCTGGTCTTGTTTTTATAATTCATCAAGGATGAGTAAAGCTGTTGTCAGATGCTCACATTGAAGAGCTGCTGGTTGTTTGGATTACATGAAGTATGATATTGCAAATATCAAGTTATTATACAGGGATGACAGTCGGGAAAAGTTCTCATCGGTGGACTTGACATTTTACAAGAAAAGATATTAGTCGATGGCGCTCAATGTCTAGAGTGTACTTACCAGGTTTCTTATTTAAATACCAGTCTGCAGGACAACTGGGATGTTGCTGTCGTGGACATACCGTTCTGTCTCTGAGACCAGGGAGCTCAATGCAACGCTGTAAGGTGGCCTTGGGGACTACCTGATCCTGTTCTCATGCGCTGCTATATTTGGGATCCAAACCGGCGCACATAATCGCACAGCTGGCCCGTGCCGTCAATCACAAAGTCCCTCTAGGCTCCCCTTAGCAGGTCAACATGAAGTTGCAGATACAAACTGAAACACGAAGATGCTGACTTCAGGACTTCAGGATTGACAAACACACAGTAACTTTGCTCAAGTGTAACCTGTGGCTCAATTTCAAGATTTAATTTCCAAAGTCTATGATGTTGTCTCCAGGTTCGGCTACGGAGCTCAAGTCGTGTGCGAAAAACACAAAATCAAATGGTTGAGTTTAAGGGCTTTTACTGAACATAAAAATAAATCAAGTACACATATTTATAATGAAAAGAAACTTTGCCACAGTGGGCAGTTGTGCTCATCCAACTCGTGGGTAGCTCGCCATCTTCATCGGATACAAAGTTTGTATCTCAAAAACCTGACCTGTACACAAGGGCACATAAAACAGTTAATTCAAAACACAAACAAATGTTAACAGCCGTAACCAAAAGCGCTGACATAGTCAGGGAAATACAAAGGAAAAGGATAAAACCATGTAATATAACAAAATGGAGGTCTAACATTTACACAACATATTCTCAGCACATTGCACAGTCTACAACACAAAATTAACTTAAAAGTAATAGAGGTACACTCGCGCTGCACTCACCGCTGTCTGCACCCAAACGAAACAGGAAGTGACCTCCCTTGACCCGGATATTTATTAGGACTCGGGTCCTGGATTGGCCAATTCAAAGTTGTTCCTCCCTGAGCCAATCAGTGGGTTACACAAGCATGTTCATTTAAACCAATTGGATACCTGCGTTGCTTCACTATTGTCTCTTTTTGACAAAACCAAGCAGGAACCATCTCCCTCCAACAACAATGTTGGGACGGCTTGAGACTGCTATGCTTGTATGACGTCGTCCCTGAAATGTTGGCGGTGCCGTAAAAGGATGTGGCCTTTTTTTTAGTCCCACTGAATTTTTCATTAATACCATTGCCGTTCCAGCAAACATTTCATTTGGTTTTTTTTTTTGGAGCCCGGGATAGTTTTTGCTCCACATGACTGAGTTGTGGCATCACACAGTGTCCTCAGGGATGTTCACTGTACCCGATGTCCATAGCCACAGAAGCTAAAGGGGTTGGGGAGACACAGTGTGCGAGCTGGCACAAAGCCAGATCGGGTTAATCCTCTGATGCGCTCGACTGGAAGCGCTGGGTCGTTAAAGAGGAGGACAGCCTCGTCCATCCACCATCTTCCACACAGGCCAACTAGAGCGCTGTCTTCATGGGAGAACACATGTTCACACCCAGTGGGCTTGTGCCCTCTTTAAGAAGCTGTTCACACTTCAGAACAGATCTGCGCTGCTCTTAAATGTCTCAGTTCGGCCGCTTGTGAGCCGCGGATTAGTTACACAGCTTAACCTTCATAGTGGGAAATAAAGTTTGACCTACCAGTCAAAATATGCGGTCAGGAGATCCGCATTAATGCTTTGTAGTCGCTGATCTTGATAATGTTTTAAAGTGAAAAGCAAATCAGGGTTGAAATCGACAGCAGAGCTGATAGCGCAGGAGGCACCGGAGCTCACCTCTAACCTGTGGAGGTTCATCCTCTGTTTAGGAAACATGAATATTGGGCGAAGGTGAATTATTACTTTTGTCATGATGTGTTCAAATGTCATCTTGTAAAATGTTTTGGTGAAAGACTGGAATAAATACAGCTGTTCAAAGAAGAACAAGAATGCAAAATAGATACTTTAGAGGGAATTATGACCTTTTTGTCTTTTATAATTGTTTTTTTGTGATGCAAATTACGACACGGTAAAAAGGACACCATAACAACAAATGTTTGGTTTAAACTGACGTCGGGAAGGTTGAAATAATTTGTTGGGACTGTGGGGAAATCAGTATGAAGCCTCAAATAGACGCTGCTATAATGACAACCAAAGCGATCTGCCATCAGCCAACATGGCGGATCAATGATCAGCTATCGGTATCGGCAGCAATAGAAACGTGATGGTGACATCTCTAAAAGTTGAACTTTCTCCAATTTGGTGATCCTTTATTTATTAGATGAGACCTTATGGTGAAGAACAGAATCCATTTGTCTATTGTCGTATTGATCGCGCTTACTCTCAGTCTCACAGCTTCATGTGCACCAGGTAAGTCGGGTATTGGGGCTGATTTCTAATTCTCGCATCCATCACAGCTCAGACGTGTTAGACCCGTCTTTCTGTGTGTGTAGCTGTAGATGTGACCCTTGACCTCGCATCACAAACAAACAGAGCCGTGCTGATGGCTCACCTGGAGCAGCCCATGGGATTGTCTAGAGCAGGGGTCCCCAACCCCCGGGCCGCGGCCCGGTACCGGTCCGCGGCTTGGTCGGAACCGGGCCGTGGAAAAAAAGTGAATAAAAAAAGTTGTAATTTTTTTTTTTTTTTAATCAGTCGGAAAAATATATTATTTTGAAAAAGGACCGGATACACCCGTGTGTACGTCTGAGCCGCATTCAGGAGTCTTAAAGTTCGGGTTTATCGCTGCAGGCGAGTCTCACGTGCCGAACCCTCTGCTGGCGGCACAGTGACAAAGAATCTTAAAACATATTCAACCTGCTCAATGAATTCTGTCACTTCAGGGAAATGACAACTGTTTTCAAATTGGCCGATAAAGTCGCTGCTGTGTGGGCGAGTGAACAGCGGAATATTCTACATGTTTCAGACGTTGACCGGGTGGAAGAGGCTTTTAAAAGAGTTTGAGCGGTACTCCAACCACAAAAGACCCGACTGCAAAAGAATAGACCTGCAACCTGCACGTTCAATCAACAGGATGGATTATGAATAAAAGACCTGCCCCTGTCTGCCATGATTAGATTACGTCTACCCTAACATTGAGTAAATGTCATAACTGCTCATTGACCGGGACCACGATTGATAATCATATCATTGTTCAAAGCATATGAAATACAAAATAAATGTTTTTTCTTTTCCCAAATGAGAGCTGCATGTAAACTGCCGACATGCTGAAACTTTCAGTGTGATAGTCATGTTGCCGTTTTTTAACAACAAAAGGGGCTTGAGCCTACAAATACTTATCATCAGTTAGAAAAATAGTGGACTGCTCTGACCTACTGACCATAGACTAGTCTTTAAATTATTAACATCCCTATAGTTTTATTGTTTGTCTATATGTGTGTTTTAGCCCTGTGTAACTACCAGAATGAAAGCTGCTATCGATTTTTTTCTTACACATATTTGATTTATTTATTGATGTCATAAATGATTAGTGGCCTTCTCACAAGTGCTGACTGTTGGCCTTTTTTTTAGGAACGTTATCCCACCGGCCACCACCACCATTTCCATAGCCGTTGTCATTTTAGGCCACCGATTGAATAGAGAATACGATGATTGATGTGGACAGAGCGCCATTCACTTCAGAGCAGTCCCTTTACACCAGCTGTCCTACCTGCCACTCACACATCTGACATTATGGCTGATTCTAATTGCTATACCTAACGGGATTCCCCTTGAGTGCTCAATGTGTAATTTGTGCAGACTGCAATCCACATCCTTTCATTACATGCAATGCCTCTTGACCCCTCTTGGCCATTATTAGTGTAGTGTGCCCCAGCCTCCTTCTCACTATCCGCCAATTACTAGCGAAGAAAGCGCATATTGCTTTTCTCTGTGGATTTCACTTGTAAAATCAGCAATCAATGTTTTCTGAGCTAAGCATTGATTTTCTTTGAATCCTCAAAGTCTTCAGTAAAATCAGGAGCTCTTGAAAACAGAAGGAATACAATTGCTATTTTGATGTTTATCAGCTGGTCTGGATCAGGGTTTGAAAATTAACCTTGCGGAGACATTTATTTGGTATTCAAGTATGATACGGGTTGACTTGTATTGGATATTGTGTGCACATGTTCAAAAAGAGCACAGGGAGTTAATGTGTGTGGCAGGAAGTCAGTCTTGTAAACAAGCAAAAGCTCAGTCTTTAAGACAACTTGCATACAGTCTATGTATGGAAAAACAACTGATGACATTTTCCAACACACTCAGTCTGTCTAACTCAGTTTGTACAAGGTTACTGCCCACAAGCTGCGTCAGAGTTTTAAGATACATATACTGTGTTGAAGAGGTCCAGCTGAAAGAGAGGCCAGTAGCTTTGTTTTGTTGCAAATTAACTTTTTCCTCTTAGACCTTGTCTGGAAATTGCATCGTGCAGTAATAAGGAAATATAGAAGATCTGCCTCTGCCGCTCTCACAGCAAAGACATTCAACTCTGCCAGAACTGTTAGATGGAAATTGTAAATCTTTAATAAGTGTTTGTGGCCAACAATTGTCTGTATTGGTGTCCAATGACAAACCTAAATGACTCTCTGTTGGAGTGCTTGAGCTCAGTTTCATTGCACAGTGATTATGAACAGCCTAAAAGCTGAGATGAGATTGGGCAGAGTGAGAAATTCTCCCAGGGCATTGCCAAACATGTCCTCCACTAAATGACTACTTTAGATAGAATCTTTTAAGTATGTTACCACTAGATATGGTGAATATTTCTGTGAGTTCATCATCATTGATTAGTGCTCATCATTTGTGCATAAATACCACTAACTGTAAATCATCTGATTTATGAATTTAGTTAACGTGTCATTACTTAATGATAACTTCCAGTTATCTACATTTATGGTGATTGAGACTTTTGCATCACACGTGCTGACCACAGAGCAGTGACTGTGAAGAAACTGCATGTGTAAGATTCCCAGACAAATTCACCGTATAAGATGTCTATGTTTCTATGTTTATGTCTCTGTCCTGGCCTCCTTGTTTTTGTTATCTCAACATAACCCAAACTATATTTGAACTTCCCATGATCACTATAGAGAGAATGCAGGATTTAACAACAGCAAACATAAAGCAAACCTAATGAAGTCGCCCTGTTGGTCTCTCCTGCTTTCTGCTACTTTGAGTTTGAATAACATAGCTGTAGCTGTAGCTACTGGTGGAGGAAACGCTGCTTAAATAAAGTGTCTTTAATAAACCAAGACTCTACTTAATGCACTGCTATGGATGCCAGTGAAATATTGATTCATACAGAGATCAATCAAATGGATTTCATGATCAGAGACTTGGAGAAGAAGTTTAATCAATGTACAATAGCCCTTTTTACTTAATATAGGGCTGTTGGAGCCAAGTTCATGCATGAATGGATGAAAAAGTATAATGTCTCTATTAATGTTTTATTTTCTGCCGCTGTTTTACTTCAGATGATGAATGAACGTTATCCCGGGCTCCTGTCAAAGTGATGCACAGTGTTGTCAGCTTTAATATCCACTCCCTTAAGGTGAGATGATAGTGAATAGAGAGTCATTATGTGGAAAAAGCTTTAAGGATGGTGTTGATGGTGAGGCAGCGTCCTCGGTAGTGTTGATCTTACACATCACTGCAGATGCTGCCGAAGCCTTGACCGCTGCAGGTGACGGCTTCAGTAGCATTTGTAGTTTTATCGTTTGTTTTTTGTGTTTACTCATGGTTTATAAATAATACAGTACACTAAGGAATGGGGGTATGTGCCACATTACATGGCAATCCATCTAATATTCGAGATATATCAGTCTTGACCAAATAGGTGGACGTACCGACATTGCCATCCATAGAGCCTCGATGCCACTGGCACGGATGTAAACTGATTGTTGTCTTCTCATATACGGTATACCTCTCATCTTAAGATCTCTCAGACACACAGTACTTTCATAAAAAAATATTCTGTACATTGGCACATTTTGACAAATCCCTTATCTCACCACCTGGAGATCATGACAGAGATTTATGATGATTCCTGTGAGGGTGCTCACTGTGGTCGAAACAGCAACAGGTAGCTGATTGGTTCTGGTTTATTTATCTTTTCTTTTTTTAAAGGTTTACACTCTGGAGGCATACTACTCACTAAATCTTGCACTAAATGTGTCTTTCAGCCAGACAGATTACCAACAGCACTCTCAGAATGACAACATAGGGGTGTATTAATATGCCAAGAAACAAATACAAAGCTTTATCACAGCAATTTACACACACAGTTTGTACTTGTGTGATCTGAATGTGAAATAAGTTTGAGGATATTTCATTATATTTCATGACTGTAGAGTTGGTGTATGGCGACAGCAGTGAAAATGGTCCGGGCATTCAAGTGGATAAAAGAACCACATGGAAATAATGAAAAGCTCTCTCTGAAAGAGAGGCTTTTGTCAGGGGGACCAGTGTGCTGCAGAGCCTCTTGATAGTTCGATCTAAAAGATTTTTCTCATACAATTCCTTTTTTTATTAAGGTATCGTGAAAATAAGGCAAATCCATACCCCAGAACTGTTGAATTATGACTCCCTCTTTCTCATTTCTTGCCTGTATTCAGGAAATTGTTGTGACCTGTACATAAAATATGATTGGACATTTTTTAATTGATTTGCCAGAGTGGGAGTAGAAGTTGGTCTGAGCTATATATATATATATATATTTATATTTTGGGAAGAAACAAAGTGATTTTGCAGTCTGTTGTGCTAGAAGGCAATACGTATTGATTTGAAAACCCTCATTACACTCTCACTTGCTGTATAATTAATCCCAGCCAGAGAGAAAGAGAATTATTAGGTCTCAATTCACCACAACAGACCTGTTGGAAATAACACATCTTAGCTTCTGTCCTCCCCAAAGGCGATTAAGCTGTTGTTAGAGGTGTATCCCCTCGCATCACCGAAATTTCATACTTGCAGGATTTAAGAATAGTTTTCAGCTGGCACATGTGAACATACAAGACTCTGTAAACATTCATTGCTTTGTATTAAATTGTCAGTCAAATCCCTGTTCTAATGCAACAGGTCCTAAAGCAACATCTTTTAATAGACACTGACCACCTTGACCTCTGATGTTCTCAGTCTGCCTCATTGCCATGCTTTAGTCAGTAGCTTTCCTGATGATTTGCTCATATAAATAAGCTTGATTAATATACTTATTAACACTCTACTGGTTAATTATAGAGTAATTAATTCAGTGACAGTAATGCCGAGTTTCAACCTCTTTCATCTTGGTTATGAACCTCCTTTGATTCACGCACCTCTGTAGATCTCTCTTTTTGTGTCTCTTTCAGAAACTCTTAAAATAATATTGTTAAATATAACATACTGTAACGTTCCCTCATACGTCCACTTCATGCATGTTCTCCTATTTTCAGGATATTGTAAACGTATATGTGAGCAGGGCCGTCTTTCTAAAAAAATCCACGTGATTTTAAATCATTAAGCCCGCCAACCTTCCTCCAATCTTGTTTAATAATAATTCACTTAACACATTCTTTCACAAGGCATCAAGTACGAGCCAATCAGAGTAGGGCGGGTCTTCACAGAATGCTGTTGGGGGAAAAAAAGATCAGTCAAACTATACCGTCATTAACAGGCCATGCAGCCGTCAGTCAAGACATCCACATAAAAAACAAGATATTTTGAATTCACCAATTTCTGTTATTTCATGGGAGAAACGCTGTGAAGGAAGTGCTCCTAGAAGCAGCGCTTGTAGTTTGAGTTGAGAATCGCTTGCTGTTGCTGCTTCATATGGAAGCTCACACTCCATTGATAGAAACAAGACAACGGATTGGTATACGCAGTGCTGCCGTGTGTTGGTGTGAATCGAGGCTACTCTCACACTCTTATCAGCTTTTTACTGGAGAATGATCTATGGAGGTAGTGAGGTTTACGACCTCTGGTTTGTGGTCATTGGACGTACTACTGACCGATGGCTCCTGAGAGGAATCCAGAAGGGGTTGAGTTGTGGTGGTGTGATATGCCTGTTTGTAGGAGCTGTATTGATTTGCCATCATAAAAGTTCATATAAATATCCACATGTTGGCAGCTCTAACTTTTTATTGCAAAGTAGTGTTTATGTATACTGAAGCAGGGTTCGCCAATCTTTTTGATATGAAATGCCATTTTAACATCTCAAGGATCAATTTGATATATTTCTACATGTTCTGGCTGATTTTAATTACTCAATTAGTTTCCTGCATTTTGATGGAAAAATGTACTGTAGAAAATACATTGCATTCTCATAATGCTTTGTATTGTTTCTAGCAGGGCTTGACGATGCTGAACACTAATAGTTTGTATAGCTGTGGGTGAATTAATATTGATTTCTTGGCAGCCTTCTGGAAACCCCCCCTGATGTGACAGAGTATGTACGCAGAGGGCCAATCGCTAACATGTTTTTGTGTGTAGAAAGGTGGCTGCAAGGTGGTGCAGAAACAGTAGAACAACGAGCTACATTAACCTACATGAAAAGACAATGTTTCTGTATTATTTACCGGTGAGTTTTTGTCTAGTTTCAATCTGATGACTGATGGCTCCAATAAAATATGCACAAGCCTGTATGTGCAGACATGTAAGCAACATTTAATATGTGTGGCCCAGACAACTCTTTGGTGAATGTGCAAATGATTATTCCCTCTGTTATGACTTTTACTGCTCAATAATCTGTCACATGAACATGATTTATGAGCCCACTTTCAGTAGAATAAAATAAGGTTTTGAATGAAAAAAAAATTTGCAGCGATGCTAATGTGTGTTATATTCATAAATATCTGTCTTATTCATGATATAAGGGGATGGGGCAGATGGTGGCTGGGTGTAGAGGGTCTGACTCACCCCCAACAACAGCAATCGGAAGTCAAAAATAATTACCAGATTCTTATCATTATTACTCAGTCTGTGTTTGCGTGTCTGATTCATGATATAGACTTCTAGACTGATCAATTGGTATTGAACTGCTAGCAATACATAATGCATGAATGGAGTAGTATTTTGAGTTGTGCAGATGATAATGTTGACAACAGATGGTGTTTAATTCCAATGAAATAATTTTTTTTAATATCTCCGTGCCAGCAAAATGAGGCATTATGTTTTGGTGTTGTCCGGACATACTTGTACATACCTTTCTCATGAACGTGATGGAGAGGAGAGGAGAGGAGGGAGTTTCTTGGACTCTTGGATGAACTCATCAGACTTCAGTGGTCAAAGGTCACTGGGACTTCACTGCACACGTTCAGTCAATATGCTAATTATGACAATTTCACAACATGACAAAGACCGTTTAAACCGAAATGGATACAAACTCGATTTGTTGACGGAGGGCTGGAGGATTACAACCGCAAGGACAGACTAGTTTGTTATTTCGGGGGCTGATGGGCCTTTTTTGGTTTACCTGTTGATGAATTCTGGGTTTTTGCGTGAGGCTCCCCTTTTGTGCGTTCAACCCCGATGGCCCTCACAGCTCACCTCAAGCGCTCGTCTATTCGCGTTTGCGTGGCGCTGTTTAAGAGGGATGCAGTGTGATGACGAGAGCTGATCTGGAGGTGGATGCATGAACAAGAGTGCCACTGAGCATGACGTTGCATCGTTGACGTGAAAGTGTCTAAAACGGAAAAGCAAGCAAGGTCTCTGAAAGTGCAACACATCACCGATGCAACACAAACCACTCATGGAGTCTACGCATGCAGGCTCGGCGCTGCTAAGTGAGGACTATTGAAAACCACCATTTCAGATGCTTTCACCTCATGCCACAAGCGGCGGCCTTGAAAACATTAAGTCCTGGGGAGAAAGGGAGGGGCACTCTTGTCTATTAAAAGCAAAGCGGAGCAGACATAACACTTGAACGAAAAGCGGAGAGAGAGCGAGCAGCCAGAATATACAGTTTGTGGTTCGTATACCGGCTTCCACAATTAGCCCCGTCTCGTCTCGTCATGGTATCAGACGTTTTTCTGAGAAACGGTAACGGGCGCCCTCCCTCTCTTTGAGTCTGCTGCTCGCTTGGCTGCAGACGACAGTGCACCCAGTGACACGGCTTGATCATGACACATTGCTCTGACACCGAGTAGGTGCAGATGTATTCAAGTGTGCAATCCTCGAATTGTCCTACGTGGATACATGTTCAGCAGTCGTCTTAGCTGGAAGATGTGTTTGTTTCCACGTGTGTGTGTGTGTGTGTGTGTGCGTGTGCGGGCTGCCTGCCTTGACTCCTGTCGTGTCAGGCACTGTACTGTGCAGTAAGAACAGTCAGCCTGCAGGCAGGAGTGGCCATCTGGACACATGGTAAAGAGCCTCGCCCAGACATCAGTGGTCAATCCCTCTGAGTGTTATCAAATCTCCTTCTCTTCTTGGTGTCCGTTTACATGTCAATCGACAATGATACACACTGTATTCTAATATTCTCTCCTTTCTGTTGCTTGCCTGTCTCCATCTGTCTGTATATTTATTTGTCTCTGATTCCCTCTGTCCATCTCTTCCTCTCCTAACGGCCTCCTGTCGTCTTTTGTCTCCCTGCAGTTTGCTGTTTTGTGGTCCACAAGAGGTGCCATGAATTCGTCACATTCTGCTGCCCAGGGGCAGATAAGGGGCCCGACACAGACGTAAGTAACCAAAGCCCAGCTGTTGCCTTACACGAGTTGGTCGGCAAGGAGGTGCCTTTTCTGGCATCACACTTGGGTGCACGGACATTGTCACCAATGTGTTGTCAACCAGGCCCACCTCTCTTCGGATCACTCTTGCTCTCTTTGTTGTGTACACACAGGAAGAAAAAAAACATCCCTCTTCGTTATGATGTGGATGACGAGCTAAATATTGACCACAGCAACTTGACCCACGAAAAAGAAAGAAAAACATTATATTGATGATCTCAAAAGAACAAGAGCTTCAGTCTCTTCCTCTGGTTGCGTCGTTTCAAAGAAAACCACGAAAATTTTAAATTCTGTCGACTCGTGATTGAATCACAGCAGCAGCAGGTAGCTGATTTAATTAATGTAATGTTAATGTTGCAATTACTTAAATATTCCACTTGGTGAGTCATCATTCCCAACCACGTCCGAAGAACTACACGTGAGACCATTCTCTAACGACAATAATGCCATCAAAGTCGATATTCTTTCCTCCAAAGTAGACATATATTTTTTTAAACACGTTTTGACATCAAACGACATCCTCTCAATGGGTTCATAGAACAGCCGATTGATTGCCATTAACAATGACCTGCTCTAGCCCAGAGACGGATGGTGGCCAAAGGCAACCCATCTCCATCGGTCCTGCACAAACCTGGCAACCCATTTTGCATGGTGGGCACGCATTCTGACATCAAAGTTAGCTGGTATTTTAGAGGAACCATTTTTTTTTACACCAAAGCAATGGATACAATATATGGTTGAGCCAATCGAGACATAAACTGGGATGATTGTTTCTTCTCCTACGAATAGGCTCTTTATACCATTAAAGAAACTGACCAATTTCACCTGTCATGCTCTCAGATATGTCCACTTGCTTGTGAGGTTATATTAACTGGAAAACTCCTAATCCTCAGAAGGAAATGAGCTATAGCACTCACAGGGTTTTAGATGCATTTGACTGATACAACGTTTTAACCACGAGTGTTCGTGATCCAATGGCTGCGATCCATTGTAGTTCTGTCCTCCGCACGGCTTCATACCACACTGGAAAAACCGGTCTAGTGTTTTAATAGTGGTCCGGATTCACGGGGCACACCAAGAAAAATATGTTTTTAAATTAGTTTAGCATGCTCCTGTTTCCAAAATTAAAAAGTATTTCATTGGATCATCATAGATTCTATGACCCGTTCAGTGAGGTCTCCCGTTCTTCGCCTGCCGGTACCGGCTACAGTCAGCCACTGCTTACCTGCATGCTAAGTGTGAAACCCCATTCACATGCTTGTTTGCCTTCCTTGCATGCGTAGCCTCTCGGTATTGCAGCACCTCCTGTAACTGGAGATATGTCAGTGTGTCATTCAAGATCAGCAACCCAGAATCCTTAAACAGAGCACGCCACGAATGACACGGAAGCCGTAACAGCGGAAAATAGTCTCAGCCAGGAGATTCTCGATTCGAGCAGGTACTGGGGTTCAGATCGCTGAGGGTCTCTTGTCTTTCATGGCCTTTGACATCTGTGCTTTGCAGTTACCCAAGTAATGTGTCGCGTTACGAGTGCATCTTTGGTAATTAGTGTACAAGAAGCTTCTCATTTATTTCTGGTTGACACGATAACAGGTTTTTTCTTCTTTTCCAATTTTGAGAATTTCTTGGTTTTTGTAGTGTTGACAGCAAAATAATCAGTTTCCTTTCAGACCCACCACTCTTGTGCTTCCTGTGGGCAAAAATATATATTTTCAAGCAGCACAAGGCACTTTTATTTATACAGCATATTTCAGCAACACGGCAATTCTGAGTGTGTCTCATAAAACATGAAAAGCATCGAGGCAAAGTCCAAAAGAAACACGCCACAAAAGGATATTTTAGACATGATATTTGTCATGGCCACTCTCAGATATAAGGATCATTTTGTAGAGTACATGTCATTTAGTAGTGGAGGAGAACTAATGTGTCTCCAATCCGACTCCAGCAGACTTCACTTCGAGCGCCAGGGTGTTAAATTATTCTCAGCCTTTTGTTCATGCTCTGGCTGGTTTTATGGCACTCTAACACTTCATGTGACCACAATCCAAATATCTTTTTTTTTTAAAGCATGTTATCTCTTGCTGTATTAGAGTATTCAATGCTCCCTTTTCGATATACATTTGTGTGCGCTCAGCCCTGTTGCTAGGGGCAACTGCACACATAACATGGCTTGCTGCCTCCCGGGCATGTGATCCAGGAAGGCAATAACTCCCATGGCCAGCAAATATCCTGAAGATCTGCTGTATCTAGGCTACCTTTATGACTCATTTCTGTGTTTTATAGCTCCTACCATAAGAAACAAAGTGTGCACAAAGATGCCAACAAGAGCCCCTGGACCTTTTCAATAGCGAGCTCGCCATGAGCGGCTAGCCTTGGTTTGAAGGGCCGAGAATCACCGAGGCGAGGCTGCAGATATGCACACACTCATGGGCAAGTTGCTTTGTGTAGTCGATCTAGGAGTTTTCCACAGAGCGCAGTCGCTGCTGCGATTAGAGACTCAGTTTGAGGGTGTCGTCGTGGAGGAGAGAACTAACACTTGGTTCATCTCCCAGTTTCACAGCATTGGAGCGGATATCTGTCTGCTCGCTATCTTGCTGCTCAGACAGATTACTAATGTCACATTATTGTCGAAATTGTAATCCGACTCGGTCGAATAGATGCGTGTAAAAATATGATATGAAGAATGATGTTCATAAAGTCATCGGCTCTATCCACAACGCCGTATTTTCAAGAGAAAACTGACGACGCAGGGGAGGGGGCGATACAATTGAATTGAAGAAAATGCTTGATTGTTTGTGATTAAAGGGAGTTGAGAGTGTAATCAGGCTCTTGAGACTTTTACAACAAATACTAAATCATCTGTGACAACAAAATTGCATGTGAAATGATGTTGAACCATGTAACCCCTGCAATCAAAATCTGTTGGACTCTCGACCGGTATCGCTTGTAAGCACATTCCATGCGACTGTCACTTAGTCTGATTAAAGCACTTACTTTAACAAATTGTTTTCGCCTGACTGCCCGGTGTAAAGTTACCTGCAGGTCGAGCAAGTTCAATGCTTTACAGGACGAGACCATCAATGATGCAAGGCTTCCCGTTTCACTACAGGTGCTCAGCAGATGAAACTAAGAGGTTAGATGTGCTCTCTATTGTGTGGGTGTGTAGCTGCTGCATCATTGATGTCCACTTAACCAGTGCAGCACATATGCCCCGTAGCAATCTGCAAATCTTCCTGCACTGATTTCCCCTCCGAACACACACACACACACACATGGGTACACGTATATCCAGACAATCACTCAGGGCACTGATATCTGTGACAGAGTAACAGAGTTAAGCGGTAGCACACTGCCCTTTCTCCTTGTTGTCTCCTCTGCTTGGAAACGTACCTAAATGCTGACATGGCAGCCAGGCGGAGCTCAAACAGACACACGAAAAAATACCCTTCGTCTTCCCAATATCTACCAGTAAATAGGCATTAAAAAGACAGCAATAAAGACAGAATTGAATTAATCACTCATTTGAAAGGATGCAGTCAGAAGGTAAAAGGAAGAGTGATTCGCTGATACCATTTCCAGTATTTGAAATACCTCCCATACAGCCTAAAATGACGGATCAGGTTTGCCAGTCTATGCAAAGATCGGATATCATCATTTACGCTACATGGGAAAAACAGCAACACGTGTCACTCGCTACCCGATCTGTACATTCTGCTCGTTTGGTACTGCACGCTCTTAACAGAGGTGAAAAAAGACAGTTTTGTCTGTATTGGCCTTTATCCAGATTCAAGTATATGGAATCGGTGTCAGGAAGGACACGATGGTTTCTGAACATCTGTCGGTATAAGCAGGCCTGCAGTCAATCTGGGAGAAATCTAATTTGTGTTATTCGTGAGTAATGGTGTAGGCAGCAGTGATAATAATATTCAATAGGGCAAATCACAGAGGAGGAGATGGTTTTGGCAGACCCCGGCAGGTCTGGGAGAATTAAGTGTTCTGGGGACAAGGCCTGGGAAGCACACCGTCTCAATACAAGAACTCTTCATGGGAACTGAAAACAAGATTAAACTAGAGTGGAGCTGAATTGCATCATCTCTGCCACAGGCACCTTGTGTTATAAGAGGCAATAGGGCCTGACATCCGGATTTGTAGTCCATTTTCTTTGAGCGAAGGTGTTGGCCATCGTTATGGAACAGGCCTGTTCTAGCCCAAAAGCTGCCACACCCTGTCATGGTTACACCATGGGGCCAACCCCTAGGTCGAAGATAGAAAGTAAACCTTTTCAAACATCTTCCCCCTCCCCCCTTTCCCTGCCCATTCTATGAATATTTGATTTATTTAAAAAAATATATATGTTTTTAGCTTGACGCCCTAAAATGAAGCAATACCTGAAGACAAACTGCTGACGGTAACAAGTCGAAATTATTCTCAAAACATAAAGGGCCCTGAAAATCATGTGTTTAACCTTTTTATAGATACAAGAAAAAAAAGAAAAATGTATGTTAATAATACAAATATAATAAATGTATAAATGTATATCTTGACATGACAGAGGTTCACTAAAGTATGTTGTGAATGTCTATTCAATTCAATTCATTCTTCAATTCAGTTTATTTTGGATATTCCAAAATCACAAACTACAAATTTGCCTCAGAGGGCGTTACATTACATTACATGTCAACTTTACAATCTTTCCAATCCGTCTTAGGACCTCACATCACATACGGTATGTGGTGGATTCAATTTGTGCTTGCCTGTGTGTAAATGTAGCTGCTTATGCCTGTGTGATGTAACCTTTGTATTAGTGTCCCCACAAGTCGGCCTCCCACCCATTGCTGGGTCGAACCTCTGCACACGCATTTAGCACATGCCCCTATGGAAGACTTGGCACAACGCACTGCTTCCAAGGAAACGTGGTCACAAAGAAACCCGATGCTACATAAATCCGCTTAGAGCGCTGATTTTATTTTGGTTGCGTGAGTGGTGACATATTGTGCGGGAGCCCTGTCGGGGGGGGCTCTGTTTCAGCGAAATGAGATCACAAACACCCAAGACATCAAATTGCACAGTGAGAAGTGCCAGATAGGCTTATCTCTTTGCCTGGTAGCTCGAGCTGCAGCACGCAGAACACACAGCAGCTACTCGCCTCCTTCAACAGGGGATACACACACGTCCTCTTTCACCGAGCTGTATTCTTGTAGTGTGGAACGCTTGTTGTTTTTATTATAGCTGAGAAATCAAAAGGGGAGGAGAGAATACTTCATGTTCAGAAATGTGACCCATTAACTGTCATTACGATCTACAGGTGAGAGAATGACTGGAGACTAAACGAGAGGAGAAGGGTTTAGGACAGAGAAGAAGTGGGAGGAGAGGAAAATGGAAAGGAGATCTCTTTTCCAGATAATAAAGCACTTAGGACAACATAAAGCACTGCATGAATGTCAAAAGGCCCGTTGACTGTAATGCACCCTGAAAACCCTTCCTAATGATAACTGTAGATGCACTGAAACTACATCTGTTGGAGGATGTTTTTGTTTTGGCTCTTCTTCTTTTTATTACCAAAGAGTACTTTAGGTGACAATATGGAGATCACTAATAATATGAGAACCGTTTTCCAAGATTCAAAAGCCTTGTTGGTAATACACATTTGAATGAAGTTGCTGATCATAGTTGGATGTTTGTGGCTTCAGCCTCGCAGCAGACTCCTAATGACATAAGACTGGAATCAAAACGTCTCCTTACGGGACACGAACAAGTTTGGTGGCTTACAGGGGCATTCTCAAATCCTACTTTTTACCCCCACTTGATGATGTGTGTAGATGGTATGTAAAAGTTGCATGGATATAGTTTTCAGTGACATATGATTCATGTTTCAATAGCAGCCACAGACACACACTAATAGATGTTGTGATTGAGTTTCCATGCTCTGTGACAGACGCACATTAAAAAAGATATGATGATATAAACAGTTAATCATTCGTCTGGGAAGTGTTTGAAGAGTCAGACGATGGATCATCGCTTCTTGAAATGTCTCACAGTGAAAGTAATTGGGTTTTTGCTATTGTGACACAGCAACACAACAGAATCCGCCTGCCTTTTTATTTTTCAAACAAACCTTTGAAGTCTGGCAATCAAAGTC